>NW_027012153.1:0-20561 GCF_036934945.1 Oncorhynchus masou masou
ACACACAGATGGATAGACCAGGACTGGACACACACAGATGGATAGAACAGGACAGGACACACAGATGGATAGAACAGGACTGGACACACACAGATGGATAGACCAGGACAGGACACACACAGATGGATCAGGAAAGACCACATGGACAGGACTTGCACACAGATGGATAGACCAGACTGGACACACACAGATGGATAGAACAGGGACAGGACACACACAGATGGATAGAACAGGACTGGACACACACAGATGGATAGAACAGGACAGGACACACACAGATGGACAGACCAGGACTGGACACACACAGATGGGACAGAACAGGACAGGACACACACAGATGGATAGACCAGGACAGGACACACACAGATGGATAGACCAGGACAGGACACACACAGATGGATAGAACATTACAGGACACACACAGATGGACAGACCAGGACTGACACACACAGATGGACAGACCAGGACAGGACACACACAGATGGACAGACCAGGACAGGACACACACAGATGGACAGATCAGGACAGGACACACACAGATGGATAGACCAGGACAGGACACACACAGATGGATAGAACGCGACAGGACACACACAGATGGATAGACCAGGACAGGACACACACAGATGGACAGACCAGGACAGGACACACACAGATGGACAGACCAGGACAGGACACACACAGATGGACAGACCAGGACAGGACACACACATATGGACAGACCAGGACACACACAGATGGATAGAGCAGGACAGGACACACACAGATGGACAGACCAGGACAGGACACACACAGATGGATAGACCATTACAGGACATACACAGATGGACAGACCAGGACAGGACACACACAGATGGATAGAACGCGACAGGACACACACAGATGGACAGACCAGGACAGGACACACACAGATGGATAGATCAGGACAGGACACACACAGATGGATAGAACAGCACAGGACACACACAGATGGATAGATCAGGACAGGACACACACAGATGGATAGATTGCGACAGGACACACACATATGGGGCTTTTTGGGAGAGTTCAATAAAAATGATTTTCTGTGAGCGAGTCGGTCGGTTTGTTTCCGCTTGGCCTCTTTTATCTTTCCCTGGACTGAGAAAACAGAGCAGCACAGACAGAGAATAAAACATTTAACTGAAGACACTGCTTTAGATTTAAACGTTGCTGTACTTTATAGTGAATCAATGTCAATGTCACCACTTCCATAAGAACTAAAGCAGAACAAGTCAACAACAACAAACCCTCACTACTGTACTATGAATTTGACCACAGCAACCAACCTGAACACAACTACACAACTACACACTACACTGTCACGCCCTGGCCATAGAGAGGCTTTTATTCTCTTTTGGTTAGGCCATGGTGTGACTAGGTCGGGCATTCTATGTTCATTTTCTATATTTTGTAGTTCTTTGTTTGGCCGGGGGTGGTTCTCAATCAGGGACAGCTGTCTATCGTTGTCTCTGATTGAGAACCATACTCTGTAGCTATTTCCCACAGGGGTTTTGTGGGTAGTTGATTTCTGTTTAGTGTGTTTGCACCAGACAGAACTGTTTCGGTTATTCCTTTAGTTATTTTTGTATTTAGTGTTCAATGTCAATAAAATAACATGAACCAGGCTTGCGCTTTGGTCCTCACCTTCTTCCACCAACAGCCGTTACACATGTGACTCCTATTACCAACAGTGCTGCTGTTACGGAGAGGAACAGGGTAATGCTAACAGAACCCATAGTGGGGAATCATATCTCTCTCGGCGTTGTTCAAGCAGAAACTGTACAACACAGCTGAATCAATGTGACAGGGTTAAAGACTGGTTTCTACTGCCTTAGACTGTCAGGGGCTGGAAGTGACAAACGGAGTTCTTGTCATCCTGTCGTACCCATCCCGTCCCCTACGGGTTCCACTTCACCACACTTATAAAGAACACCTCATCACCACATCTCACTGGACATTACACTCTCGTCCGGCTCACTTCTTTCCGCGGAGTTTTTCCCTCCAATGTTCCTGCCTTTTTAGGGAGTCTTTACTAGCTGTGCTTCTACATTGCTTCCTCGTTGGGGTTTTAGGTAAATGAAAAGCACTTTGTGACAACTGCTGATGTAAAAGGCTTTATGAAATACATTTGATTGATAGCCTTGGGTAAACTCTGTTGTTACAGTAGGTTTTAGGTTAAACACTTTTTGTTTTTAATGACAGCTTGAATGTGTGCCCCCATCCACTGTAGGATGTGCAGAAGCCTTAAACAGAATCCAACAGTCTCCAGAACCCATAATTTCAACCGAATACACGTAGCTTTAAATCTGTTCAACACATTGTGGGTTGCAACACTGGGATGTATTGTTATGTTTGGTCCACCTTAGTAGGAGGTGAAACATAGCCAACACTAACTATTGTTATGTTTGGTCCACTTTAGTAGGAGGTGAAACATAGCCAACACTATTGTTATGTTTGGTCCACTTTAGTAGGAGGTGAAACATAGCCAACACTATTGTTATGTTTGGTCCACTTTAGTAGGAGGTGAAACATAGCCAACACTAATGTTATGTTTGGTCCCCGTTAGTAGGAGGTGAAACATAGCCAACACTATTGTTATGTTTGGTCCCCTTTAGTAGGAGGTGAAACATAGCCAACACTATTGTTATGTTTGGTCCACTTTAGTAGGAGGTGAAACGGTGGTGTTATTGCAGGTGTAGCAAAATGCTTTGTAGAGAGAGTTAGAGAGAGATCCTTTCAAACAAAAATGTATGTATACTGAACAAAATATAAACGCAACATGCAACAATTTCAAAGATTTTACAGAGTTCAAATCAAATGCTATTACAGTCTAGGTCAGGGACAGGTTGAAAATGTCAGTGAAGAGACTTGCCAGTTGGTGAGCCCATGCTCATAGTACACATCCTGGTAATCTGTCTGGCCCACGGCTTTGTGAATGTTGAACTCTATTACTCTAATTGTAATATCTAGCATTTCAATGGTCAAAGTAAATAGATATGGAGACAACAGACAGCCTTGTTTTACTCCTCTTAAAAGCTCAATACTTTCTAAGTTACCATTATTTTACAGCTGGGGTTGCTGTACATAACTTTAACCCGTTGTATAAGAGATTCACCAAAATTAAAGAATTCCAGCCATTTATATATAAATTCTAATCATACCTTATCAAATGCCTTTTCAAAATCTGCTGTGAAGACCAGACCTGGTATCTTCAATATTTCATAATGTTCAATTGTTTCAAGTAATTGTCGTATATTATCTCCAATATATCGTCCATGTAAAAAAACTGATCAGGATGAACAATATCTGGTATAATCTTTTTTATTCCTATGCATTTCACCAGGATATTCACATCACATTGAAGTGTTAGAAGCCTCCAGTTGTTTTTAAATGGACTGGATCTTTATACTTACCACCTGGGTCCGGTTTTAGTGGTAATGAAATCAGACCTTCTTGTTGAGTACCTGAAAGTCTACCATTTGTATAAAAGTAATTAAAATATGCTAATCATGGATATTTTGAGTACATCTTACATCTAAAAAAGGTCTGATATCGCTCTACCATGAAACATTGGTGTTTTTGCAGACTGAACATATTTTATTGACTCATAAAGTTCCTCTTCTGTAAATTGGTTTTTCTGTAAATTTGCTAAATTTGTTAATGTTACATTATTATTATCATTATTACTAGGAAGGAAATCCTTACAATTAACATCAATCAGTGGAAATGGAGGAGACAGAAAATAAAACATAAGAACTTCTTAGGGATATCCCCCTTTTTATTTTTCAATTTTCGCCTAAATGACCTACCCAAATCTAATTGCCTGTAGCTCAGACCCTGAAGCAAGGATATGCATATTCTTGGTACCATTTGAAAGGAAACACTTTGACGTTTTTGTAAATGTGACTGCAATGTAGGAGAATATAACACAATAGATCTGTTAGAAGAAAATACAAAGATAAAAACCAACCACTCTTTATTTACCACCTTTTTTAAATGCAAAAGGTCTCTGTTATATTCTGGTTGGAATTCTGATAGTGTCCACAAGATGGCAGCAGTGTATGTGCAATGTGTCAGATGGGTACCTTGGAGTATGACTGATCCTCAAGACTTTTAGTGTGAAGTCCCAATGTACTTTTAGGCAAATCGTGAAGGAGACATTCGCATTCATATTCAGAATATCGTCGAACTTGTATACTTGAACTTAAAGAATATCGTCAAATCTGTATACTTGGACTTAGATTTACCTTTCCAAGTATTAGTAGCCATGTTATAAGTTTAACATTTGCAAAACAACCAGTTTTCATAACTTCATGTTTCGTACAAGTTTAGAAACTACATTTTACGACATATACATGGTTTCCATGAACTCCTGTAAAGCTCAGCTCATTGGCTATCTAGCTAGCTTTGTTTGGCCTCGATTCGGGCTTATTTGACAAAGATACAGCCGTTCAAGAAATTATGGCGTCGTTTAAGACCAAATATGGTGTCCTGTAGGATATACTACACCCCTAATGAAATCATGAAGTCTTGTTGCCTTCTAGGATCTCTGAGGAATAGATAGGAATGTGATTTGACTCATTCAAACTATTTTTAGGGTGAGATTTTCACCTTTCTTTGCTAATTGAACCTGGCCAAGGCATTCGACTCTGTCAATCATCAAATTCTTATTGGCAGACTCAACAGCGTTGGCTTCTCAAATGATTGCCTCGTCTGGCTCACAAACTACTTCTCAGATAGAGTTCAGTGTGTCAAATCGGAGGGCCTGTTGTCCGGACTTCTGGCAGTCTCTATGAGGGTGCCACATGATTCAATTCTCAGGCTGACTTTTTTCTCTGTATATATCAGTGATGTCCCTCTTGCTGCTGGTGATTCTCTTATCCACCTCTACGCAGATGACACCATTCTGTATACATCTGGCCCTTCTTTGGACACTGTGTTAACCTGTTGATGCTCTGGGGGCGCAATTTCATTTTTGGATGAAAAACGTTCCCGTTTTAAACAAGATATTTTGTCACAAAAAGATGCTCGACTATGCATATAATTGCTACCGTTCGAAAGAAAACACTCTGACGTGTCCAGAAATACAAAGATCTTCTCTGTGCGTGCCCTAAAACGTGAGCTTCAGGCAAAACCAAGATGAGATGGCATCCAGGAAATGACAAGGATTTTTGAGGCTCTGTTTTTCATTATCTCCTTATATGGCTGTGAACGCAAGAGGAACGAGCCTGCCCTTTCTGTCGTTTCCCCAAGGTGTCTGCAGCATTGTGACGTATTTGTGGGCAGATCATTGGAAGATTGACCATAACAGACCACATTTACCACGTGTCCGCCCGGTGTCCTGCGCCGAAATTGGTGCGCAAAAGTCACCTGCCACTATTTTTCCATGGGACACAGAGAGGAAAGCAAGCTTCCACGAACTGCATGTCAATGAAGAGATATGTGAAAAAACACCTTGAGGATTGATTCCAAACAACGTTTGCCATGTTTCGGTCGATATGTAGTTAATCCGGAAAAAGTTTCACGTTGTAGGTGACTGCATTTTCGGTTCGTTTCGGTAGCCAGACGCAATGTAGAAAACGGAACGATTTCTCCTACACACACAGACGCTTTCAGGAAACACTCGCATTTGGTATGTGACTGAGACTCTCCTCATTGAAAACATCAGAAGCTCTTCAAAGGTAAATGATTTTATTTATTTGGTTATCTGGTTTTTGTGAAAATGTTGCGTGCTACATGCTACACAAAATGCTATGCTAGCTTTGCATACTCTTACACAAATTAGTCAATTTCTATGGTTCAAAAGCATATTTTGAAAATCTGAGATGACAGTGTTGTTAAGAAAAGGCTAAGCTTGAGAGCAAACGCATTATTTTAATTTTATTTGCGATTTTCAGAAATCGTTAACGTTGCGTTATGCTAATGAGCCTGAGGCTTTAGTCACAAACCCGGATCCGGGTTGGGGAGTTTCAAGAAGTTAACAAACCTCCAAATGAGCTTCAACGCCATGCAACACTCTTTCCGTGGCCTTCAACTGCTTTTATATGCTAGTATTACTAAGTGCATGCTCTTCAACTGATTGCTGCCTGCACCCTCCCTCCCGACTATCATCACTACACTGGACGGTTCTGACCTAGAATATGTGTACAACTACAAATACCTAAATGTCTGGTTAGACTGTAAACTCTCCTTCAGACTCACATTAATCATCTCCAATCCAAAATGCATTCTTGAATTGGCTTCCTATTTCGCAACAAAGCCTCCTTCACTCATGACGCCAAATATACCCTCATAAAACTGACTATCCTACCGATCCTTGACTTCAGCGATGTCATTTACAAATTAGCCCCCAACACTCTACTCAGCAAACTAGATGTAGTCTATCACAGTGCCATCCGTTTTATCATCAAAGCCCCATATACTACCCACCACTATGACATGTGTGCTCTCATTGGCTGGCCCTCACTACATATCCATCGCCAAATCCACTGGCTCAAGGTCATCTATAAGTCTTTGCTAGGTAAAGCACCGCCTTATCTCAGCTCACTGGTCACCATAGCAAAACCCACCCATAGCATGCGGTCCAGCAGCTATATTGCACTGGTCATCCCCAAAGCCAACACTTCCCTTGGCCGCCATTCCTTACAGTTCTCTGAATTCCAGTTCTCTGAATTGAAAAATCTCTGGAGCTGAGTATTATTTCCCTCTCTAACTTTAAGCATCAGCTGTCAGAGCAGCTTACTGATCACTGTACCTGTACACAGCCAATCTGTAAATAGCACACCCGACTACCTCATCCCCATATTTTTATTTACACTCTTGCTCTTTTGCACCCCAGTATCTCTACTTGCACATCATCATTTGCACATCTATCACTCCAGGATTAATGCTAAATTGTAATTATTTTCGCCTCTAGGGCCTATTTATTGCCTACCTCGTTGCTCTTCTACATTTGCACACAATGTACATAGATTTTTATTTTTTTATTTTCTTTTGGTGTTTTTTACTGTATGTTTGTTTATGTGTAACTCTGTGTTGTTGTTTGTGTTGCACTGCTTTACTTTATCTTGACCAGGTCTCAGTCGTAAATGAGAACTTGTTCTCAACTGGCTTACCTGGTTAAATAAAGGTGAAATAAAAAAAATACCATAGACTCTCTGTAGTGTCTTTTAGGGAGTCTACCGTAGTTTTCTATATCTTATTTTCCGCTCATATTTCTTCCATCATTTTATTACGGTAATCCATTTATGTTTTTAAGGCCTGAACCTCCCCCAGCAGCCCAGGCAATAGATCCATTTTTTTAATTGCTCTCTCATGCAACTACTCTCTTAACTACAATGCTCTATCTTCAGGAGACATAGTTATAAAAACCTTCAACATTAAGTTTGGAATTTCAGACTGCTGCTTTCCTCCCGTTTTCGCTCACAGAACTCGAGGTCTTCTCTTGTTCGCTTCCATGTATCCGGTTCTTTTTCGAACATTACAAAATGATGATACAACACAATAGTTCCAGATTCTCTACATTTTTCAGAATGCTTGTTTTTCGTAGTTATCAGCTAATCCTCAGTTTTTGTGATTCATTCGTGGGACAAGCTGTGCCTACCACGCTGCCACCTGTCACGTCATCATCTGTGTTGGATGGATTATCTTGGCAAAGGAGAAATGCACCCTAACAGGGATGTAAACAAATTTGTGCACAGCAAATTGGGAGAAATAAGCTTTTTGTGCGTATGGCACATTTCTGGGATCTTTTATTTCAGCTGATGAAACATGGGACCATCACTTCACAGGTTGTTTTTTTTTTTTTGTTCAGTGTAGTTTTTATTGAACTCTCCCAAAAGGTCCATCTGTGTGTGTCCTGTCCTGTTATATCCATCTGTGTGTGTCCTGTTGTATGCATCTGTAGGGGGCCTGTCCTGTTGTATCCATCTGTGTGTGTCCTGTCCTGTTGTATCCATCTGTGTGTGTCCTGTCCTGTTCTATCCATCTGTGTGTGTCCTGTCCTGTTCTATCCATCTGTGTGTGTCCTGTCCTGTTCTATCCATCTGTGTGTGTCCTGTCCTGTTATATCCATCTGTGTGTGTCCTATCCTGTTCTATCCATCTGTGTGTGTCCTGTCCTGTTGTATGCATCTGTGTGTGTCCTGTCCTGTTGTATCCATCTGTGTGTGTCCTGTCCTGTTCTATCCATCTGTGTGTGTCCTGTCCTGTTCTATCCATCTGTGTGTGTCCTGTCCTGTTCTATCCATCTGTGTGTGTCCTGTCCTGTTCTATCCATCTGTGTGTCCTGTCCTGGTCTATCCATCTGTGTGTGTCCTGTCCTGGTCTATCCATCTGTGTGTGTCCTGTCCTGATCTATCCATCTGTGTGTGTCCTGTCCTGATCTATCCATCTGTGTGTGTCCTGTCCTGATCTATCCATCTGTGTGTGTCCTGTCCTGATCTATCCATCTGTGTGTCCTGTCCTGATCTATCCATCTGTGTGTGTCCTGTCCTGATCTATCCATCTGTGTGTGTCCTGTCCTGATCTATCCATCTGTGTGTGTCCTGTCCTGTTCTATCCATCTGTGTGTGTCCTGTCCTGTTATATCCACCTGTGTGTGTCCTGTCGCGTTCTATCCATCGGTGTGTGTCCTGTCCTGTTCTATCCATCTGTGTGTGTCCTGTCCTGTTCTATCCATCTGTGTGTCCTGTCCTGTTCTATCCATCTGTGTGTCCTGTCTTGTTCTATCCATCTGTGTGTGTCCTGTCCTGTTCTATCCATCTGTGTGTGTCCTGTCCTGTTCTATCCAACTGTGTGTGTCCTGTCCTGTTGTATGCATCTCTGTGTGTCCTGTCCTGTTGTATCCATCTGTGTGTGTCCTGTCCTGTTGTATGCATCTGTAGGGGCCTGTCCTGTTGTATCCATCTGTGTGTGTCCTGTCCTGTTGTATCCATCTGTGTATGTCCTGTCCTGTTCTATCCATCTGTGTGTGTCCTGTCCTGTCCTATCCATTTGTGTGTGTCCTGTCCTGTTCTATCCATCTGTGTGTGTCTTGCTTGAGGCAGTAGAGTGTTCCACATGAGGAGAGAGCGTGACCTACTGATTTACTACCTTTGCTATGGTGCTCTGTCGCACGCACACACACACACCCACACACCCACACCCACACCCACACCCACACCCACACCACACACACACACACACACACACACACACACACACACACACACACACACACACACACTGCCCCAGCCTGTACACGCCACCACCACCACTCAGAAATCCATTAACACTCAAGGACAGCCTCGCTAGTGTGTGTGTGTGTTTGTTCTATGTCTGTGTTTAAGTGCATGTGTGTGCCTGAATGTGTCTCACTCTCAACACCGTCCAGTAAATAACCTCTCTTCACCTGCCGCTGTCTTTTATTTACAACCTTCAGAGCAGAATAGACCGACATAGGAAACGACAACAACAACATGGATAACAGCGAATGACTCATTCTTTTCCTTCTTTTTCTACACAAATCAAATTCAAATCAAATCAAATTTATTTATATAGCCCTTCGTACATCAGCTGATATCTCAAAGTGCTGTACAGAAACCCAGCCTAAAACCCCAAACAGCAAGCAATGCAGGTGTAGAAGCACTGTGACTTGGAAAAACTCCCTAGAAAGTCCAAAAACTAGGAAGAAACCTAGAGAGGAACCAGGCTTTGAGAGGTGGCCAGTCCTCTTCTGGCTGTGCCGGGTGGAGATTATTTGTTTTTTTTTTGTTTTACCATCCTTGTGGGGACCAGAACACTATATTGCCCACCAAACTCATCACTAAGCTAAGGTCCCTTGAACTGAACACCTCCTTCTGCAACTGGATCCTGGACTTCCTGATAGGTCATGCCCCCGTGACGGTAGACAACAACACATCCGTCACGCTGACCCTCAACACGGAGGCCCCCTCAGGGGCGTCGGCTTACACTTCGAACACACCGACAGCGTCATGAAGACAAAATATTACGCAGCATCATCAGGAATTGCGTTTGCAACAAAGTTCAACATTCTCCTTCTGCTACCATTTCTGTCAAGCCGTCCATGCTTACGGTTTGACACGTACAGTTCGATAAACCGAATGTAGGCACCACACAGAACGCACTGCAACTGCCTCCTCAACATAGGCACCACACAGAACGCACTGCAACTGCCTCTGCAACGTAGGCACCACACAGAACGCACTGCAACTGCCTCTGCAACATATACACCACACAGAACGCACTGCAACTGCCTCTGCAACGTAAGCACCACACAGAACGCACTGCAACTGCCTCTACAACATATACACCACACAGAACGCACTGCAACTGCCTCTGCAACGTATGCACCACACAGAACGAACTGCAACTGCCTCTGCAACGTAGGCACCACACAGAACGCACTGCAACTGCCTCTGCAACGTAGGCACCACACAGAACGCACTGCAACTGCCTCTGCAACGTAGGCTCCACACAGAATGCACTGCAACTGCCTCTGCAACGTAGGCACCACACAGAACGCACTGCAACTGCCTCTGCAACATATACACCACACAGAACGCACTGCAACTGCCTCTGCAACGTAGGCACCACACAGAACGCACTGCAACTGCCTCTGCAACATATACACCACACAGAACGCACTGCAACTGCCTCTGCAACGTAGGCACCACACAGAACGCACTGCAACTGCCTCTGCAACATATACACCACACAGAACGCACTGCAACTGCCTCTGCAATAGGCACCACACAGAACGCACTGCAACTGCCTCTGCAACGTAGGCACGACACAGAACGCACTGCAACTGCCTCTGCAACGTAGGCTCCACACAGAATGCACTGCAACTGCCTCTGCAACGTAGGCACCACACAGAACGCACTGCAACTGCCTCTGCAACATATACACCACACAGAACGCACTGCAACTGCCTCTGCAACGTAGGCACCACACAGAACGCACTGCAACTGCCTCTGCAACATATACACCACACAGAATGCACTGCAACTGCCTCTGCAACGTAGGCACCACACAGAACGCACTGCAACTGCCTCTGCAACGTAGGCACCACACAGAACGCACTGCAACTGCCTCTGCAACATATACACCACACAGAACGCACTGCAACTGCCTCTGCAACGAAATGCTGCGTATCATTTGAAATGAATGTAATTCTGGTGCACCAAAATGCAATTACGCCGTCGGGGTGTTGGAAGCGTTAGTCCCCTCCTGTACCTCCTGTTCCACCACAACTGCATGGCCGCGCACGATTCTAACACCATCATTACGTTTGCCAACGCCAGGCCGGTGGTAGGCCTGGTCACCGGAAACAATGAGACCCCCTATTGGGAGGATGTCAGAGACAGCTCTCCCTTAACGTCAGTAATAAAAAAGAGCGGATCGTGGACTACAGGAAATGGAGGGCCGAGCACGCCCCCATTCACATCGAGAACTTCAAGTTCCTCGGTGTCCACATCACTAAGGATCTATCAATGTCCAAAACAAAGTCATGAAAAGGGCACGACAACACTTCTTCACCCTCAAGAGACTCAACATTCTCAAGAGGCTCAACATTCACACACACACGCACACACACACACACACACACACACACACAATCCCACCTCACTACATACGTATATTGTCTATTATCTATCCTGTTGCCTAGTCACTTTATCCTGACATATGTGTACAGTACATTTCCCACCTCAATGACCTCGTACCCCTCCACATTGACTCAGTACTGGTACTCCCTGTATATAGCCATTTTATTACCTGGTACCCCTGCACATTGACTCAGTACTGGTACTCCCTGTATATAGCCATGTTATTACCTCGTACCCCTGCACATTGACTCAGTCCTGGTACTCCCTGTATATAGCCATGTTATTACCTTGTACCCCTGCACATTGACTCAGTCCTGGTACTCCCTGTATATAGCCATGTTATTACATCGTACCCCTGCACATTGACTCAGTACTGGTAATCCTTGTATATAGCCATATTATTACCTGGTACTCCTTGTATATAGCCATTTTATTACCTGGTAGTCCTGTATATAACCATGTTATTACCTGGTACCCCTGCATATTGACTCAGTACTGGTACTCCCTGTATATAGCCATTTTATTACCTGGTACCCCTGCACATTGACTCAGTACTGGTACTCCCTGTATATAGCCATGTTATTACCTGGTACCCCTGCACATTGACTCAGTACTGGTACTCCCTGTATATAACCATTTTATTACCTGGTACCCCTGCACATTGACTCTGTACTGGTACTCCCTGTATATAGCTATGTTATTACCTGTTTTTCCTGTATATAGCCATGATATTACCTGATAGTCCTGGACATTGACTCAGTACTGGTACTCTCTGTATGTAGCCATGTTATTACCTGGTATTCCTGTATATAGTCATATTTATTACCTGGTACCCCTTGCACATTGACACAGTACTGGTACTCTCTGTATGTAGCCATGTTATTACCTGGTAGTCCTGTATATAGCCATTTTATTACCTGGTACCCCTGCACATTGACACAGTACTGGTTCTCTCTGTATGTAGCCATGTTATTACCTGGTACCCCTGCACATTGACACAGTACTGGTACTCTCTGTATGTAGCCATGTTATTATCTACTCCCTATATATATCCATGTTAGTATCTTCTCCCTATACGTACATAGCCATGATATTCTTACTGTTTATGTTAATTCATTACTCACTATGTCACGACTTCAGATTTGTTTTCATTTTCTATCTCATCTTTAACTCTGCGGTGCTGGAAAATGAGCTGTTGGTAAGCCTGTCACTGTTAGTCTACAAAACATGTTACAAATACAGTTTGATTCTATTTTATTTGAACTGGAGTAGAATTCTTCAGAGGTCAGATTCATGACCTCGTATTAACCAGTGATGTATATAAACCCTGGATTGCTGATGCTATGTAGTGGGCCATTGAGAGGCTTTGAAGCCACCCGGTTGGCCATATGTCACGCCCTGGTTGAAATATATTGTGTTTGTCTTTATTTATTTGGTCAGGCCAGGATGTGACATGGGTTTATTGTGGTGTGTTTTTGTCTTGGGGTTTTGTTAGGTATTGGGTGTGTGGTTTAGTGGGGTTATCTAGCATAGTCTATGGCTGTCTGGAGTGGTTCTCAATCAGAGGCAGGTGTTTATCGTTGTCTCTGATTGGGAACCATATTTAGGCAGCCATATTCTTTGAGTATTTCGTGGGTGATTGTTCCTGTCTCTGTGTTCACCAGATAGGCTGTATAGGTTTTCACGTTCCGTTTGTTGTTTTTGTATTATTAGTTATTTCATGTCCAGTTCCTTTTCATTAAAGAACATGAATAACCACCACGCTGCATTTTGGTCCGCTTCTCCTTCGACAGACGAGAACCGTTACACCATATTGGCTCTCCCATGTAGGAGCTGTTCTCCATAGGAACGAATGGAATTCTACAGTATTTCAATTAAATGTATTTAAAGGACAAAAAATTAAATGTATTTTAAATATGTTTTTGTTGTTGTAGTGGAACCAGTAACATTAGTAATCTTAAAAAATAAATTCTTTAAGGAACATGTTTAAATATATTTTTTTCATTTTTTAAATGTATTTTTATCTCACATAATGTAATATAAAAGTATGCATTAAGGTGTTTGTAATATAAGAAATGTGTAAAAATATAAAATAAATAATAAATACATTTTTATACCTTCCAAAATATTTGTTACAATGGTGGGGGAGTACCAAGATGGAGGAACGGTGGGGCAGGTACCAAGATGGAGGCACGGTGGGGGAGTACCAAGATGGAGGCACGGTGGGGGAGTACCAAGATGGAGGCACGGTGGGGGAGTACCAAGATAGAGGCACGGTGGGCAGGTACCAAGATGGAGGCATGGTGGGGGAGTACCAAGATGGAGGCACGGTGGGGGAGTACCAAGATAGAGGCACGGTGAGGGAGTACCAAGTTAGAGGCACGGTGGGCAGGTACCAAAATGGAGGCATGGTGGGGGAGTACCAAGATGGAGGCACGGTGGGGGAGTACCAAGATAGAGGCACGGTGGGGAGTACCAAGATAGAGGCACGGTGGGGAGTACCAAGATGGAGGCACGGTGCGGGTGTACCAAGATGGAGGCACGGTGGGGGAGTACCAAGATGGAGGCACGGTGGGGGAGTACCAAGATAATAGAGGCACGGTGGGGGAGTACT
The DNA here is from genome assembly GCF_036934945.1 of Oncorhynchus masou masou. NCBI lineage: Eukaryota > Metazoa > Chordata > Actinopteri > Salmoniformes > Salmonidae > Oncorhynchus > Oncorhynchus masou. Next base: position 14,244 of record NW_027012153.1, read on the forward strand.
AAGATGGAGGCACGGTGGGGGAGTACCAAGATGGAGGCACGGTGGGGGTGTACCAAGATGGAGGCAAGGTGGGGGTGTACCAAGATGGAGGCAAGGTGGGGGAGTACCAAGATGGAGGCATGGTGGGGGAGTACCAAGATGGAGGCATGGTGGGGGAGTACCAAGATGGAGGCACGGTGGGGGAGTACCAAGATGGAGGCACGGTGGCTTCTAAACAGCAGCCCCTATCAGTCTTTGAGTGTATATATAAATCGTTGGTATTAATACACTGTGTCAGGGCAGTGCTGTGTGTGTGTGTGTGTGTGTGTGTGTGTGTGTGTGTGTGTGTGTGTGTGTGTGTGTGTTTGTGTGTGTTTTTCAAACTGAACTGAAGTTAAGAGACAAATTATGTTTCAAATCATCACAGATCAATCACAGTTGACATTCAATGTGATGACTGTCTCTTTAGACCTTTAGACCAGGTTCTGTCAGAGTGGAAAACTAACCGACAACTAGTCAAACACAGTGGAAAACTAACCGACAACTAGTCAAACACAGTGGAAAACTAACAGACAACTAGTCAAACACAGTGGAAAACTAACAGACAACTAGTCAAACACAGTGGAAAACTAACGGACAACTAGTCAAAGCTCAAACCATGATTATTCACCCAATGGCTTAAACAACTGCAAAGACAAAGACATGTTTACACAAGCCCATATATTTCTACCTTCCTCTTATGCTGAGTCTGCTCCCTGCACATCTGGACAGCCAATAAGGCTCTGTTGCTAGACAGGACCTCAGTAACACCTATTCTTTCTGCCTTCACCTGACCTCACCTAGGACCAAATGGCTCACTCCTCCCCAACTCATGGCTGTCCTACCTTATCTGTTGACTGATTGAGGCCCTTCTCCTCTCAATAGAATACCCGAGATTAGAGGCTATATACAGGGTATTACGGTACAGAGTCAATGTGGAGGCTATGTACAGGGTATTACGGTACAGAGTCAATGTGGAGGCTATATACAGGGGGTACCGGTACAGAGTCAATGTGGAGGCTATATACCAGGTGTTACGGTACAGAGTCAATGTGGAGGCTATGTACAGGGTATTACGGTACAGAGTCAATGTGGAGGCTATATACAGGGGGTACCGGTACAGAGTCAATGTGGAGGCTATATACCAGGTGTTACGGTACAGAGTCAATGTGGAGGCTATATACAGGGTATTACGGTACAGAGTCCATGTGGAGGCTATATACCAGGTGTTACGGTACAGAGTCAATGTGGAGGCTATATACAGGGGGTACCGGTACAGAGTCAATGTGGAGGCTATATACCAGGTGTTACGGTACAGAGTCAATGTGGAGGCTATATACAGGGTATTACGGTACAGAGTCCATGTGGAGGCTATATACCGGGTGTTAGGGTACAGAGTCAATGTGGAGGCTATATACAGGGTATTACGGTACAGAGTCAAGGTGGAGGCTATATACAGGGTATTACGGTACAGAGTCAATGTGGAGGCTATATACAGGTTGTACCAGTACAGAGTCAATGTGGAGGCTATATACTGGGTGTTACGGTACAGAGTCAATGTGGAGGCTATATACAGGGGGTACCGGTACAGAGTCAATGTGGAGGCTATATACTGGGTGTTACGGTACAGAGTCAATGTGGAGGCTATATACAGGGGGTACCGGTACAGAGTCAATGTGGAGGCTATATAGAGGGGGTACCGGTACAGAGTCAATGTGGAGGCTATATACAGGGGGTACCAGTACAGAGTCAATGTGGAGGCTATATACCGGGGGTACCAGTACAGAGTCAATGTGGAGGCTATATAGAGGGGGTACCGGTACAGAGTCATTGTGGAGGCTATATACAGGGGGTACCGGTACAGAGTCAATGTGGAGGCTATATACAGGGGGTACCGGTACAGTGTCAATGTGGAGGCTATATAGAGGGGGTACCGGTACAGAGTCAATTTTGCAAGGTCACCCGTTAGTCACTCAGTAGATACCCCCAGTTCTAATAGGGTGACATGAATAAGGATATTTCATATTTCAAGTTTAGAAGTTAGCACCCAACAGAACGTTGCCTTTTGCTTTGAGAGAGAGAAGGTGGTATGAGGATCAGGTGGTCTGTTTACACTCTCCTCAGAAATGTGATGTCACATGAACTAAGCCTACAGGCATGTTGATAAAATGGCTCTGTCGTTTTCATATAACTCTCCAGTTCTACGCCGATGAATGAGCGAGACAGTTTTCTGGAAGACACGGTTTTCTGTAGTAATCTAGTCCACAACACTGAATTAAATTGTCCTCTTCCTTGTGAATGAGTTAAATTAACTTGAAATTGGACTGGAATGTAAGGGTCCGTGAAGACAACCAGACCCATTTAGGGCTGGACTTTGGGATGGAGGCCTGCGACAGTGACAGTAACCATCTAGGACAGGGCCAGTGAAACCCAGTCTGGCAGGGGTTTTTTCTTCTCTTTTTTTCCCTCTCTCTCTCCCTCCCCCCCTCTCTCTCTTTTTTCTCTCTCTCCCTCTCAATTCAATTCAATTCAAGGGCTTTTCTGGCATGGGAAACGTGTTAACATTGCCAAAGCAAGTAAGGTAGATGATATATAAAGTGAATATATAAAGTGAAATAAACAATAAAAATTAACAGTAAACATCACACATACAGAAGGTTCAAAACAATAGACATTACAAATGTCATATTATATATATATATACAGTGTTTTAACAATGTACAAATGGTAAAGGACACAAGATAAAATAAATAAGCATAGATATGGGTTGTATTTACAATGGTGCGTGTTCTTCACTGGTTGCGCTCTTCTCGTGGCAACAGGTCACAAATCTTGCTGCTCTGATGGCACACTGTGGAATTTCACCCAGAAGATATGGGAGTTTTTCAAAATTGGATTTGTTTTCGAATTCTTTGTGGATCTGTGTAATCTGAGGGAAATATGTCTCTCTAATATGGTCATACATTGGGCAGGAGGTTAGGAAGTGCAGCTCAGTTTCCACCTAATTTTGTGGGCAGTGAGCACATAGCCTGTCTTCTCTTGAGAGCCATGTCTGCCTACGGCGGCCTTTCTCAATAGCAAGGCTATGCTCGCTGAGTCTGTACATAGTCAAAGCTTTTGTTAAGTTTGGGTCTGTCAGAGTGGTCATGTATTCTGCTATTGTGTACTCTCTGTGTAGGGCCAAATAGCATTCTAGTTTGCTCTGTTTTTTTGTTAATTCTCTCCAATGTGTCAATTAATTATCTTTTTGTTTTCTCATGATTTGGTTGGGTCTAATTGTGCTGCTGTCCTGGGGTTCTGTAGGGTGTGTTTGTGTTTGTGAACAGAGCCCCAGGACCAGCTTGCTTAGGGGACTCTTCTCCAGGTTCATCTCTCTGTAGGTGATGGCTTTGTTGTGGAAGGTTTGGGAATCGCTTCATTTTAAGTGGTTATAGAATTTAATGGCTCTTTTCTGGATTTTGATAATTAGTGGGTATCGGCCTAATTCTGCTCTGCATGCATTATTTGGTGTTCTACGTTGTACACGGAGGATATTTTTGCAGAATTCTGCGTGCAGAGTCTCAATTTGGTGTTTGTCCCATTTTGTAAAGTATTGGTTGGTGAGTGGACCCCAGACCTCACAACCATAAAGGGCAATGGGCTCTATGACTGATTCAAGTATTTTTAGCCAAATCCTTATTGTTATGTTGAAATTTATGTTCCTTTTGATGGCATAGAATGCCCTTCTTGCCTTGTCTCTCAGATCGTTCACAGCTTTGTGGAAGTTACCTGTGGCGCTGATGTTTAGGCCAAGGGATGTATAGTTTTTGTGTGCTCTAGGGCAACAGTGTCTAGATGGAATTTGTATTTGTGGTCCTGGTGACTGGACCTTTTTTGGAACACCATTATTTTGGTCTTACTGAGATTTACTGTCAGGGCCCAGGTCTGACAGAATCTGTGCATAAGATCTAGGTGCTGCTGTAGGCCCTCCTTGGTTGGTGACAGAAGTACCAGATCATCAGCAAACAGCAGACATTTGACTTCGGATTCTAATAGGGTGAGGCCGGGTGCTGCAGACTTTTCTAGTGCCCGCGCCAATTCGTTGATATATATGTTGAAGAGGGTGGGGCTGAAGCTGCACCCCTGTCTCACCCCACGACCCTGTGTGAAGAAATGTGTGTGTTTTTTGCCAATTTTAAACGCACACTTGATGTTTGTGTACATGGATTTTATGATGTCGTATGTTTTACCCCCAACACCACTTTCCATCAGTTTGTATAGCAGACCCTCATGCCAAATTGAGTCGAAGGCTTTTTTGAAATCAACAAAGCATGAGAAGAATTTGCCTTTGTTTTGGTTTGTTTGGTTGTCAATTAGGGTGTGCAGGGTGAATACATGGTCTGTTGTACGGTAATTTGGTAAAAAGTCAATTTGACATTTGCTCAGGACATTGTTTTCATTGAGGAAGTGTACGAGTCTGCTGTTAATGATAATGCAGAGGATTTTTCCAAAGGTTACTGTTGACACATATTCCACGGTAGTTATTGGGGTCAAATTTGTCTCCATTTTTGTGGATTGGGGTAATCAGTCCTTGGTTCCAAATATTGGGGAAGATGCCAGACCTCTCTCTCTCTCTTTTCTCCCTCTCTCTCTCCTCTCTCTGTCTCTCTCTCTCTCATATCCTGTCTTTACTTATGTGGTAACTGGATGCGTCTGAGACACCCTATGTTCCTGTGTGTTCCAGAATGACTAACCCTAACATGTTTGGGTTGTTTTTCCCAACTCCCAAACACTAAAAACAAATGCTTCTATATACAGTGCCTTGCGAAAGTATTCAGCCCCTTGAACTTTGCGACCTTTTGCCACATTTCAGGCTTCAAACATAAAGATATAAAACTGTATTTTTTTGTGAAGAATCAACAACAAGTGGGACACAATCATGAAGTGGAACGACATTTATTGGATATTTCAAACTTTTTTTAACAAATCAAAAACTGAAAAATTGGGCGTGCAAAATTATTCAGCCCCCTTAAGTTAATACTTTGTAGAGCCACCTTTTGCTGTGATTACAGCTGTAAGTCGCTTGGGGTATGTCTCTATCAGTTTTGCACATCGAGAGACTGAATTTTTTTCCCATTCCTCCTTGCAAAACAGCTCGAGCTCAGTGAGGTTGGATGGAGAGCATTTGTGAACAGCAGTTTCAGTTCTTTCCACAGATTCTCGATTGGATTCAGGTCTGGACTTTGACTTGGCCATTCTAACACCTGGATATGTTTATTTTTGAACCATTCCATTGTAGATTTTGCTTTATGTTTTGGATCATTGTCTTGTTGGAAGACAAATCTCCGTCCCAGTCTCAGGTCTTTTGCAGACTCCATCAGGTTTTCTTCCAGAATGGTCCTGTATTTGGCTCCATCCATCTTCCCATCAATTTTAACCATCTTCCTTGTCCCTGCTGAAGAAAAGCAGACCCAAACCATGATGCTGCCACCACCATGTTTGACAGTGGGTATGGTGTGTTCAGGGTGATGAGCTGTGTTGCTTTTACGCCAGACATAACGTTTTGCATTGTTGCCAAAAAGTTCAATTTTGGTTTCATCTGACCAGAGCACCTTCTTCCACATGTTTGGTGTGTCTCCCAGGTGGCTTGTGGCAAACTGTAAACAACACTTTTTATGGATATCTTTAAGAAATTGCTTTCTTCTTGCCACTCTTCCATAAAGGCCAGATTTGTGCAATATACGACTGATTGTTGTCCTATGGACAGAGTCTCCCACCTCAGCTGTAGATCTCTGCAGTTCATCCAGAGTGATCATGGGCCTCTTGGCTGTATCTCTGATCAGTCTTCTCCTTGTATGAGCTGAAAGTTTAGAGGGACGGCCAGGTCTTGGTAGATTTGCAGTGGTCTGATACTCCTTCCATTTCAATATTATCGCTTGCACAGTGCTCCTTGGGATGTTTAAAGCTTGGGAAATCTTTTTGTATCCAAATCCGGCTTTAAACTTATCTCGGACCTGCCTGGTGTGTTCCTTGTTCTTCATGATGCTCTCTGCGCTTTTAACGGACCTCTGAGACTATCACAGTGCAGGTGCATTTATACGGAGACTTGATTACACGCAGGTGGATTGTATTTATCATCATTAGTCATTTAGGTCAACATTGGATCATTCAGAGATCCTCACTGAACTTCTGGAGAGAGTTTGCTGCACTGAAAGTAAAGGGGCTCAATAATTTTGCACGCCCAATTTTTCAGTTTTGATTTGTTAAAAAAGTTTGAAATATCCAATAAATGTTGTTACACTTCATGATTGTGTCCCACTT
>NW_027012154.1:0-20556 GCF_036934945.1 Oncorhynchus masou masou
GCACGCTCACACTAACATACGCACACTCACACTAACATACGCGCACTCACACACGCACACTCACACCTAACATACGCACACCTTCACACTAACATACGCACACTCACACTAACATACGCACACTCACACTAACATACGCACACTCACACACACTAACATACGCACGCACACACACACACACTAACATACGCACGCACACACACACTAACATGCGCAATCGCTACACTCACACTAGCATGCGCACACACAGTCACCACACTCAGCATGCGCACGCACACTCACACTAACATACGCAGTTCTCACACTCACACTAACATACGCACGCACACTCACACTAACATACGCACGCACACTCACACTGACATACGCACTCACACTAACATACGCACGCACGCACACTCAACATACGCACGCACACTCACACTAACATACATGCCTTCGCACACCTCACATTAACATGCGCACGCACACTCACACTAACACATACGCACGCACGCACACTCACACTAACATACGCACGCACGCACACTCACACTAACATACGCACGCACACTCACACTAACATACGCACGCACAGTCACACTAACATACCACACAATGTCACACTAACATACGCACACACAGTCACACTAACATACCACACAATGTCACACTAACATACGCACACACACTCACACTAACATACGCACACACACTAACATACGCACACACACTAACATACGCACACACACTAACATACGCACACACACTAACATACGCACACACACTAACATACGCACACACTAACATATGCACACACACCCTAACATACGCACACACACTAACATACGCACACACACTAACATACGCACACACATAACATACGCACACACACTAACATATGCACACACACTAACATACGCACTCACACTAACATACGCACACACAGTCACACTAACATACCACACAATGTCACACTAACATACGCACACACACTAACATACGCACACACACTAACATACGCACACACACTAACATACGCACACACACTAACATACGCACACACACTAACATATGCACACACACTAACATACGCACACACACTAACATACGCACACACACTAACATACGCACACACTAACATACGCACACACACTAACACACGCACACACACTAACACACGCACACACACTAACACACGCACACACACTAACATATGCACACACACTAACATACGCACACACACTAACATACGCACACACACTAACATACGCACACACACTAACATACGCACACACACTAACATACGCACACACACTAACATACGCACACACACTAACATATGCACACACACTAACATATGCACACACACTAACATATGCACACACACTAACATATGCACACACACTAACATATGCACACACACTAACATATGCACACACACTAACATATGCACACACACTAACATACGCACACACACGTATACACACGCAGCACACACACTAACACACGCACACACACTAACATACGCACACACACACACATGACACACACACTAACATACGCACACACACAGACACACACACACTAACATATGCACACACTAACATATGCACACACACTAACATATGACACACACACTAACATATGACACATACACACATGTACACTACACTAACATATACACACACACTAACATATGCACACTAACACATATGCACACACACTAACATATGCACACACTACACATATGACACACACACTAACATACGCACACACACTAACACACGCACTACACACTAACACATGCACACACACTAACATACGCACACACATTAACACACGCACACACACTACACACACGCACACACACTAACACACGCACACACACATAACACACGCACTCACATACTAACACACGCACTCACACTAACACACACTCACACTAACATACGCACACACACTAACATATGCACACACACTAACATATGCACACACACTAACATATGCACACACACTAACATATGCACACACACACATATGCACACACACACTAACATATGCACACACACTAACATATACACACACTAACATCGCACACACACTAACATACGCACACACTAACATCACACACATAACACACACTAACATACACGCACTCACACTAACATATGCACACACACTAACATATGCACGCGCACACACTAACATACGCACACACACTAACATGCGCACACACACTAACATACGCACACACTAACATACGCACACACACTAACATCGCACACACACTAACATACGCACACACACTAACATATGCACACACACTAACATATGCACACACACTAACATATGCACACACACTAACATATGCACACACACTAACATATGCACACACACTAACATACGCACACACACTAACACACGCACTCACACTAACATACGCACACACAGTCACACTAACATACCACACAATGTCCTGCTACGCAGCCGACAGAGGTGGGGGAATCCGTGAGACTTACTCCCCATCCTCCCTCAAGATAGGAGACGGAGACCCTGGAAGTCCTCTCAGTGACTCCAGCCAAGGGGCGGCAGAATCTTGCTCAGACGGTCTGTTTTTAACATGCTCAGACAGTCTGTTTTTAAGATTCTATTATAGACATATTGTACAGACTATGGTTATACATAATTCTAATCAATTTCATATGATTGTATGGCTTCAGGGTGGAATATTCTAGTCATTCATATAAATTCCATCAACAGATACACTCCTTACCAGGATTCACGATAAACCCCAATTCCATTCAGGTCCAAACACCTTTCCTCACCCCTGAACATGTGGAACACATGTTTATTCCGTTCTAGATCCACGTGGAACACATGTTTATTCCGTTCTAGATCCACGTGGAACACATGTTTATTCCGTTCTAGATCCATGTGGAACACATGTTTATTGCGTTCTAGATCCACGTGGAACACATTTACTCCGTTCTAGATCAAATCAAATAAGTGGCATAGTTTAAAGTGGCTCGTGGCTCGTGATACATGTATTATATAAAGATGTATTGCAGTAGATGATATAGATACATATGATATGATACAGTATGTATATATACATATGAGATGAATAATGTAGGGTATGTAAACATTATATTAAAGTAGCATTGTTTAAAGTGGCTAGTGATATCAATTCCCATCAATTCCCATTATTAAAGTGGCTGGAGTTGAGTCAGTGTGTTGGCAGCAGCCACTCAATGTTAGTGTTGGCTGTTTAACAGTCTGATGGCCTTGAGTTAGAAGCTGTTTTCAGTCTCTCGGTCCCTGCTGTGATGCACCTGTAATGACCTCGCCTTCTGGATGAACAGGCAGTGGCTCAGGTGGTTGTTGTCCTTGATGATCTTTATGGCCTTCCTGTGACATCGGGTGGTGTAGGTGTCCTGGAGGGCAGGTAGGTTACCCCGGTGATGCGTTGTGCAGACCTCACTACCCTCTGGAGAGCCTTACGGTTGTGGGCGGAGCAGTTGCCCGTACCAGGCGGTGATACAGCCCGACAGGATGCTCTCGATTGTGCATCTGTAGAAGTTTGTGAGTGCTTTTGGTGACAAGCCAAATTTCTTCAGCCTCCTGAGGTTGAAGTGGCGCTGCTAGCCTTCTTCACGATGCTGTCTGTGGGTGGACCAATTCAGTTTGTCTGTGATGTGTATGCCGAGGAACTTAACTTACTACCCTCTCCACTACTGTTCCATCGATGTGGATAGGGTGGTGCTCCCTCTGCAGTTTCCTGAAGTCCACAATCATCTCCTTAGTTTTGTTGACGTTGAGTGTGAGGTTATTTTCCTGACACCACACTCCGGGGGCCCTCAGGATCAGCCAGGGTGGAGATGTTGGGTGGGTCTAGGGTGTCAGGTAGGGTGGAGGTGATATGGTCCTTGACTAGTCTCAAAGCACTTGTGAGTGACGGAAGTGAGTGCTACGGGACGGTAGTCGTTTAGCTCAGTTACCTTAGCTTTCTTGGGAACAGGAACAATGGTGGCCCTCTTGAAGCATGTGGGAACAGCAGACTGGTATAGGGATTGATTGAATATGTCCGTAAACACACCAGCCAGCTGGTCTGTGCATGCTCTGAGGGCGCGGCTGGGGATGCCGTCTGGGCCTGCAGCATTGTGAGGGTTAACATGTTTAAATGTTTTACTCACCTCGGCTGCAGTAAAGGGAGAGTCCGCATGTTTTGGTTGCGGGCGTGTCAGTGGCACTGTATTGTCCTCAAAGCGGGCAAAAAAGTTATTTAGTCTGCCTGGGAGCAAGACATCCTGGTCGTGTGGGGGCTGGTTTTCTTTTTTGTAATCCGTGATTGCATACCTCTTGTGTCTGAGCCGTTGAATTGCGTTTCTACTTTGTCTCTATACTGGCTTAGCTTGTTTGATTGCCTTGCGGAGGAATAGCTGCACTGTTTGTATTCGGAGGTCATGTTTCCGGTCACCTTGCCCTGGTTAAAAGCAGTGGTCCGTGCTTTCAGTTTCCACGAATGCTGCCATCAATCCACGATTTCTGGTTTGTTGGAATGTTTTAATCGTTGCTATGGGAACGACATCTTCAACACGTTCGGTTCTAATGAACTCGCTCACCGACTCAGCGTATTCGTTAATGTTGTTGTTTGACGCGATACGAAACATATCCCAGTCCACGTGGAACACACGTTTTTCTGTTTTGAGATCACGTGGAGACATTAAGCATCACTGTTTAATCTTTTTTTAAAGTTGTTACATTTTATTTAACTATGCAAGAGAGTTAAGAACAAAATTCTTATATACAGTGACGGCCAAACCCTCCCCTAAACCGGACTGACGCTGGGCCAATTGTGCGCCGCCCTATGGGACTCCCGATCACGGCCCGATAGTGATACAGCCCTGGATCGAACCAGGGTCTGTAGTGACGCTTCTATCACTGCGATGCAGTGCTTTATATTTAGCCTGAACGTGATTACTAATAGTAACGTAAACAATGCTTTATCATACATTATAGCTCTGCTGCACTGTCTTGAGAGATCCACCACTCTGCTCTTACAAAGAGCCCGTCGGGGCTTCTGGGTATAGAGATGGAAACATACTAGTGGCCACATTCAGTCTCCTGACACCTATTGGAAAATGTGACTATTTCTGTGTGTATCATTAATATCTGGTAAGATAGCTAGTTTTTAAAATATCGATTGCATTATGATTCCATTTGATTAAAGACTGACCACATAGTAGTGAATTTAGTTTTTGCAGTTGTAGGTATGAATAAGGCTGTATCAGCATTAAGGTCTTTCTATATTGTTGTGATGTAAGTTGAGCCATGTGTTTACAAAGCTTGATCAGTCCTCTAGGAGTCCGTTTGGCATCGTGTCCCGTCCGTTTGGCATCGTGTCGCCTGCGTTTGGCATCGTGTCGCCTGCGTTTGGCATCGTGTCGCCTGCGTTTGGCATCGTGTCGCCTGCGTTTGGCATCGTGTCGCCTCGTTTGGCATCGTGTCGCCTGCGTTTTGGCATCGTGTCGCCTGCGTTTGGCATCGTGTCGCCTGCGTTTGGCATCGTGTCGCCTGCGTTTGGCATCGTGTCGCGTCCGTTTGGCATGTGTGTCGCCTGCGTTTGGCATCGTGTAACGTCCGTTTTGGCATCGTGTACCGCCTCGTTTGTCGTGTCGCTCGTTTGGCATCGTGTGCTTCTGCGTTTGGCATCGTATCGCGTCGTTTGGCATCGATGTCGCCCCTGCGTTTGGCATCGTGTCGCCTGCCCCGGCGCCGTGTCGCCTACGTTTGGCATGCGTGTAACGTCCGTTTGGCATCGTGTCGCCTGCGTTTGGCATCGTGTCGCCTGCGTTTGGCATCGTGTCGCCTGCGTTTGGCATCGTGTCGCCTGCGTTTGGCATCGTGTAACGTCCGTTTGGCATCGTGTAACGTCCGTTTGGCATCGTGTCGCCTGCGTTTGGCATCGTGTCGCCTGCGTTTGGCATCGTGTCGCCTGCGTTTGGCATCGTGTCGCCTGCGTTTGGCATCGTGTAACGTCCGTTTGGCATCGTGTCGCCTGCGTTTGGCATCGTGTAACGTCCGTTTGGCATCGTGTCGCCTGCGTTTGGCATCGTGTCGCGTCCGTTTGGCATCGTGTCGCGTCCGTTTGGCATCGTGTCGCGTCCGTTTGGCATCGTGTCGCGTCCGTTTGGCATCGTGTCGCGTCCGTTTGGCATCGTGTCGCGTCCGTTTGGCATCGTGTCGCCTGCGTTTGGCATCGTGTAACGTCCGTTTGGCATCGTGTCGCTTGCGTTTGGCATCGTGTCGCTTGCGTTTGGCATCGTGTCGCCTGCGTTTGGCATCGTGTCGCCTGCGTTTGGCATCGTGTCGCTTGCGTTTGGCATCGTGTCGCTTGCGTTTGGCATCGTGTCGCCTGCGTTTGGCATCGTGTAACGTCCGTTTGGCATCGTGTCGCCTGCGTTTGGCATCGTGTCGCCTGCGTTTGGCATCGTGTCGCCTGCGTTTGGCATCGTGTCGCCTGCGTTTGGCATCGTGTCGCCTGCGTTTGGCATCGTGTAACTTCCGTTTGGCATCGTGTCGCGTCCGTTTGGCATCGTGTCGCGTCCGTTTGGCATCGTGTCGCCTGTGTTTGGCATCGTGTCGCCTGCGTTTGGCATCGTGTCGCCTGCGTTTGGCATCGTGTCGCCTGCGTTTGGCATCGTGTCACGTCCGTTTGGCATCGTGTCGCCTGCGTTTGGCATCGTGTCGCCTGCGTTTGGCATCGTGTCGCGTCCGTTTGGCATCGTGTCGCGTCCGTTTGGCGTCGCGTCCGTTTGGCATCGTGTCGCGTCCGTTTGGCATCGTGTAACGTCCGTTTGGCATCGTGTCGCGTCCGTTTGGCGTCGCGTCCGTTTGGCATCGTGTCGCCTGCGTTTGGCATCGTGTCGCCTGCGTTTGTTATCGTGTCGCGTCCGTTTGGCATCGTGTCGCCTGCGTTTGGCATCGTGTCGCCTGCGTTTGGCATCGTGTAACGTCCGTTTGGCATCGTGTCGCCTGCGTTTGGCATCGTGTAACCCGTTTGGCGTCGCGTCCGTTTGGCATCGTGCGCGTCCGTTTGGCATCGTGTCGCGTCCGTTTGGCATCGTGTCGCGTCCGTTTGGCATGCGTGTCGCGTCCGTTTGGCCGTCGTGTCGCCTGCGTTGTCGGCATGCAGCCTGCGTTTGGCATCGTGCGTCCGTTTGGCATCGTGTCGCTTGCGTTTGGCATCGTGTCGCTTTGCGTTTGGCCATCGTGTCGCTTGCGTTTGGCATCGTGTCGCTTGCGTTTGGCATCGTGTCGCTTGCGTTTGGCATCGTGTCGCCTCGTTTGGCATGTCGTGTCGCTTGCGTTTGGCATCGTGTCGCTGCGTTTGTCGTGTCGCTTGCGTTTGGCATCGTGTAACGTCCGTTTGGCATCGTGTCGCCTGCGTTTGGCATCGTGTCGCCTGCGTTTGGCATCGTGTCGCCTGCGTTTGGCATCGTGTCACGTCCGTTTGGCATCGTGTCGCCTGCGTTTGGCATCGTGTCGCCTCGTTTGGCATCGTGTCGCCTGCGTTGTCGTCGCCCGCGTCGTTTGGCATCGTGTCGCGTCCGTTTGGCGTCGCGTCCGTTTGGCATCGTGTCCGTTTGGCATCGTGTCGCGATCGTTTGGCATCGTGTAACGTCCGTTTGACATCGTGTCGCGTCCGTTTGGCGTCGCGTCCGTTTGGCCGTCGTGTCGCCTGCGTTTGGCATCGTGTCGCCTGCGTTTGTTATCGTGTCGCGTCCGTTTGGCATCGTGTCGCCTGCGTTTGGCATCGTGTCGCCCCTGCGTTTGGCATGCGTGTAACGTCAGTTTGGCATCGTGTCGCCTCGTTTTGGCATCGTGTAACTTCCGTTTGGCATCGTGTCGCGTCCGTTTGGCATCGTGTCGCGTCCGTTTTGGCATCGCGGTCGCGTCCGTTTGGCATCGTGGTCGCGTCCGTTTGGCATCGTGTAACGCGTCCGTTTGGCATCGTGTCGCGTCCGTTTGGCATCGTGTCGCCTGCGTTTGGCATCGTGTAAGCCCTGCGTTTGGCATCGGTAACGTCCGCTTTGGCATCGTGTCGCTTGCGTTTGGCATCGTGTCGCTTGCGTTTGGCATCGTGTAACGCTTGCGTTTGGCATCGTGTCGCTTGCGTTTGTCGTGTCGCTTGCGTTTGGCATCGTGTCGCTTGCGTTTGGCATCGTGTCGCCTCGTTTTGGCATCGTGTCGCCTGCGTTTGGCATCGTGTCGCCTGCGTTTGGCATCGTCGCCTGCGTTTGGCATCGTGTCGCCTGCGTTTGGCATCGTGTCGCCTGGGTTTGGCATCGTGGTTTCGCCTGCGTTTGCATCGTGTCGCCTCGTTTGGCATCGTGTCGCCTGCGTTTGGCATCGTGTGCGCCTGCGTTTGGCATCGTGTAACGTCCGTTTGCACGTGTCGCCTGCGTTTGGCATCGTGTCGCCTGCGTTTGGCATCGTAACGCCTGCGTTTGGCATCGTGGTCGCTTAAGCTTTCTGGCACGCGGTCGCCCGCGCTTACCTGTATCGTCCGCTTGGCATCGTGTCGCCTGCGTTTGCATCGTGTAACGTCCGTTTGGCATCGTGTCTTGCGTTTGCATCGTGTCGCCCTGCGTTTGGCATCGTATCAGTCCGTCTGGCACGTGGTCGCCTGCGTTTGGCATCGTAACGCCCGTTTGGCATCGTACGCTGCGCTGGCATCGTGTCGCCTGCGTTTGGCATCGTGTCGCCTGCGTTTGGCATCGTGTCGCCTGCGTTTGGCATCGTGTCAGCCTCGTTGGCATCGTGTCGCCTGCGTTTGTCGTCGTACGCCTCGTTTGGCATCGTGTCGCCTGCGTTTGGCATCGTGTCGCCTGCGTTTGGCACGTGTAGCGTCCGTTTGGCATCGTGTAACGTCCGCTTGGCATCGTGTCGCCTGCGTTTGGCATCGTGTCGCCTCGTTTGGCATCGTGTCGCCTGCTTTTGGCGTCGCGCCCGCTTGGCATCGTGTCGCCTGCGTTTGGCATCGTGTCGCCTGCGTTTGGCATCGCGTGTCGCCTGCGTTTGGCATCGTGTCGCCTGCGCTTTGGCATCGTGTCGCACTGCCTGTTTGGCATCGTGTAACGTCCGTTTGGCATCGTGCAGCTGTCCGTTTGGCATCGTGTCGCCTGCGTTTGGCATCGTGTCGCCTGCGTTTGGCATCGTGTCGTCGTTTAGCACGTTCGCCGTTTGGCATCGTGTCGCCTGCGTTTGGCATCGTGTCGCCTCGTTTGGCATCGTGTTCGCCTGCGTTTGGCATCGTGTCGCGTGCGTTTGGCATCGTGTCGCGTCCGTTTGGCATCGTGTCGCGTCCCGTTTGGCATCGTGTCGCGCTGCGTTTGGCATCGTGTCGCGTCCGTTTGGCATCGTGTAACGTCCGTTTGGCATCGTGTCGCCTGCGTTTGGCATCGTGTCGCCTGCGCTGGCATCGTGTCGCTGCGTTTGGCATCGTGTCGCCTGCGTTTGGCATCGTGTCGCCTGCGCATCGGTAGCGTCGCGTTTGGCATCGTGTCGCCTTTGTTTGGCATCGTGTCGCTTGCGTTTGGCATCGTGTTATGTCCGTTTGGCATCGTGTCGCCTGCGTTTGGCATCGTGTCGCGTCTGCGTTTGGCATCGTGTCGCGCCGCGTTTGGCATCGTGTCGCGTCCGTTTGGCATCGTGTCGCGCCGTTTGCACGTGGTCGTTTGGCATCGTGTCGCCTGCGTTTGGCATCGTGTCGCCTGCGTTTGGCATCGTGTAACGTCCGTTTGGCATCGTGTCGCTTCGCGTTTGGCACGTGTCGCTTGCGCTTGGCATCGTGGTCGCTTGCCGTTTGGCATCGTGTCGCTTGCGTTTGGCATCGTGGTCGCTTGCGTTTGGCATCGTGTCGCCTGCGTTTGGCATCGTGTCGCTTGCGTTTGGCATCGTGTCACGTCCGTTTGGCATCGTGTTCGGCCTGCGTTTGGCATCGTGTCGCCTGCGTTTGGCATCGTGTAGCGTCCGCTTGGCATCGTGTCGCGTCCGTTTGGCATCGTGTCGCGTCCGCTTGGCATCGTGTCGCCTGCGTTTGGCATCGTGTCGCCTGCGTTTGGCATCGTGGTCGCCTGCGTTTGGCATCGTAACGTCCGTTTGGCATCGTGTCGCGTCCGTTTGGCATCGTGTACGCTTGCGTTTGGCATCGTGTCGCCTGCGTTTGGCATCGTGTCGCCTGCGTTTGGCATCGTGTCAGCGTCCGTTTGGCATCGTGGTCGTCTGCGTTTGGCATCGTGTCGCGTCCGTTTGGCATCGTGTCGCGTCCGCTTGGCATCGTGTCGCGTCCGCTTGGCATCGTGTCGCTTCCGTTGGCATCGGTCGCGTCCGTTTGGCATCGTGTCGCGTCCGTTTGGCATCGTGTCGCCTGCGTTTGGCATCGTGTCGCCTGCGTTTGGCATCGTGCAACGCCCGTTTGGCATCGTGTCGCTATGCGTTTGGCATCGTGTCGCCTGCGTTTGGCATCGTGTACGCTTGCGTTTGGCATCGTGTCGCCTGCGTTTGGCATCGTGTATCGCTTGCGTTTGGCATCGTGTCGCTTGCGTTTGGCATCGTGTACGCCTGCGTTTGGCATCGTGTAACGTCCGTTTGGCATCGTGTCGCCTGCGTTTGGCATCGTGTCGCCTGCGTTTGGCATCGTGTCGCCTGCGTTTGGCATCGTGTCGCGTCCGTTTGGCATCGTGTCGCCTGCGTTTGGCATCGTGTCGCCTGCGTTTGGCATCGTGTCGCCTGCGTTTGGCATCGTGTCGCCTGCGTTTGGCATCGTGTCGCGTCCGTTTGGCATCGTGTCGCGTCCGTTTGGCATCGTGTCGCCTGCGTTTGGCATCGTGTCGCCTGCGTTTGGCATCGTGTCGCCTGCGTTTGGCATCGTGTCGCGTCCGTTTGGCATCGTAGTCGCCTGCGTTTGGCATTGTGTATCGTCCGCTTGGCATCGTAGCCTGCGCTTGGCATCGTGTGCGTCCGTTTGGCATCGTGTCGCCTGCGCTTGGCATCGTGGTCGCCGCGCTTGGCATCGTATCGCGCCCGTTTGGCATCGTGTCGCTGTCCGTTTGGCATCGTAGTCGCGTCCGTTTGGCATCGTGTCGCCTGCGTTTGGCATCGTAGTCGCGTCCGTTTGGCATCGTCGCGTCCGCTTTGGCATCGTCGTCGCCTGCGTTTGGCATCGTGTCGCCTGCGTTTGGCATCGTGTCGGCCTGCGTTTGGCATCGTGCGCCTGCGTTTGGCATCGTGTCGCCTGCGTTTGGCATCGTGGTCGCCTGCGTTTGGCATCGTGGTCGCGCCCGGTTTGGCATCGTGTCGCGTCCGCTTGGCGTCGCGTCCGCTTGGCATCGATGTCGCGGCCCGTTTGGCATCGTGTAACGTCCGCTTGGCATCGTGTCGCGTCCGTTTGGCGTCGCGTCCGTTTGGCATCGTGTCGCCTCGCGCTTGGCATCGCGGTCGCCTGCGCTTTGGCATCGTGTCGCCATGCGTTTGGCATCGTGTCGCCTGCGTTTGGCATCGTCTTCGCGTCCGTTTGTGCATCGTGTCGCGTCCGTTTGGCATCGTGCTCGCCTGCGTTTGGCATCGTGGTCGCCTGCGTTTGGCATCGTGTAACGCTCTGTTTGGCATCGTGTCGCCTGCGTTTGGCATCGTGTAACTTCCGCTTGGCATCGTGTCGCGTCCGCTTGGCATCGTGTCGCGTCCGTTTGGCATCGTGTCGCGTCCGTTTGGCATCGTGTCGCGTCCTTTCGGCATCGTGGTCGCGTCCGTTTGGCATCGTGTCGCGTCCGTTTGGCATCGTGTCGCGTCCGTTTGGCATCGTGTCGCCTGCGTTTGGCATCGTGTCGCCTGCGTTTGGCATCGTGTAACGTCCGTTTGGCATCGTGTCGCTTGCGTTTGGCATCGTGTCGCTTGCGTTTGGCATCGTGTCGCTTGCGTTTGGCATCGTGTCGCTTGCGTTTGGCATCGTGGTCGCGCTGCGCTTGGCATCGTGTCGCTGCGTTTGCGCCGTGCGTTTGGCATCGTGTAACGTCCGTTTGGCATCGTGTAGCGTCCGCTTGGCATCGTGGTCGCTCTGCGCTTGGCATCGTCGCTTCTGCGCTTGGCATCGTGTCGCCCTGCGCTTGGCATCGTGTCGCGTCGCGTTTGGCATCGTGGTCGCCCGCCCGCTTGGCATCGTGTCGCCTGCGCTTGGCATCGTGTCGCCTGCGTTTGGCATCGTATCGCGTCGCGTTTGGCATCGTGTCGCCTGCGCTTTGGCATCGGTATCGCCTCGCTTGGCATCGTGTCGCCTCGCGTTTGGCATTGTGTAACGCCCGTTTGGCATCGTGTCGCCTCGCGTTTGGCACGTGTCGGCCCGTTTGGCATCGTCGCTGGCCGCTTTGGCATCGTGTCGCGTCCGCTTGGCATCGTGGTCGCTTGCGCTTGGCATCGTGGTCGCTTCGCGTTTGGCATCGTAGCGCCCGTTTGGCATCGTGGTCGCGTCCGTTTGGCATCGTGTCGCCTGCGTTTGGCATCGTCGTCGCCTGCGTTTGGCATCGTGGTAACGTCCGTTTGGCATCGCGTCGCCTGCGCTTGGCATCGTGTCGCCTGCGCTTGGCATCGTAACGTCCATTTGGCATCGTGACGCCATGCGCTTGGCATCGTGGTCGCTTCGCGCTTGGCATCGTGGTCGCCTCGCGCTTTGGCATCGTGGTCGCGCTGGCCGCGCTTTGGCATCGTGTCGCGGTCCGCTTAGCGTCGCGTCCGCTTGGCATCGTGTCGCGTCCGTTTGGCATCGTGGTAGCGTCCGTTTGGCATGCGTGCAGCGCCCGTTTGGCATCGTGCGCGCCCGCTTTGGCATCGTGCCGCCTGCGTTTGGCATCGTCGCCAGCGCTTGGCATCGCGGTCGCGCCGCGCTTGGCATCGTGCTCGCGCCCGCTTGGCATCGCATCGTCGTCGCTTGGCGCCGTATCGTCGCGTCCGCGTTTGGCATCGTGTCGCTTCGCGTTTGGCATCGCGTCACCTGCGTTTGGCATCGTGGTCGCCGTCCGCTTGGCATCGTGTACGCGTCCGTTTGGCATCGTGTCGCCTGCGTTTGGCATCGTGTCGCTGCGTTTGGCATCGTGTAACGCCCGTTTGGCATCGTGTCGCCTGCATTTGGCATCGTGTAACTTCCGTTTGGCATCGCGTCGCCTGCGCTTGGCATCGTGTCGCTGTCGCGTTTGGCATCGTGTCGCGTCCGTTTGACATGCGGTCGCGTCCGTTTGGCATCGTGCCGCGTCCGTTTGGCATCGTGTCGCGTCCGTTTGGCATCGTGGTCGCCTGCGCTTGGCATCGTAGCCGCCTGCGTTTGGCATCGTGTCGCCTGCGCTTTGGCATCGTGTCGCGTCCGCTTGGCATCGTGTCGCCTGCGCTTGGCATCGTGTCGCCTGCGCTTGGCATCGTGCAACTTCCGCTTGGCATCGTGTCGGCGTCCGCTTGGCATCGTGCGCGCGTCCGTTTGGCATCGTGTCGCGCCCGCTTGGCATCGTGTCGCGTCCGTTTGGCATCGTGTCGCGTCCGTTTGGCATCGTGTCGCGTCCGTTTGGCATCGTGTCGCCGTCCGCTTTGGCATCGTGGTCGCCTGCGCTTTGGCATCGTGTAACGTCCGTTTGGCATCGTGGTCGCTTGCGTTTGGCATCGTGTCGCTTGCGCTTGGCATCGTGTCGCTTGCGCTTGGCATCGTGTCGCTTGCGTTTGGCATCGTGTCGCGCTGCGCTTGGCATCGTGTCGCCTTGGCGTTTGGCATCGTGTAACGTCCGTTTGGCATCGTGTCGCCTGCGCTTGGCATCGTGTCGCTCTGCGCTTGGCATCGCGTAACGTCCGCTTGGCATCGTGTCGCGTCCGCTTGCATCGTGTCGCCTGCGTTTGGCATCGTGGTCGCCTGCGCTTGGCATCGTGTCGCCTCGCGCTTGGCATCGTGTCGCGTCCGTTTGGCAGTCGTCGCCGGGCCCGCTTGGCATCGTGTCGCCTGCGCTTGGCATCGTGGTCGGCCTGCGCTTGGCATCAGTGTCGCGTCCGCTTGGCATCGTGTCGCCTGCGCTTTGGCATCGTGTATCGCCCGCTTGGCATCGTGTCGCCTCGCGCTTGGCATCGTGTAACGTCCGCTTGGGTCGTGTCGCTTGCGCTTGGCATCGCGGTCGCCTGCGCTTGGCATCGTGTATCGTCCGCTTGGCATCGTGTCGCCTGCGTTTGGCATCGTAACGTCCGTTTGGCATCGTGGTCGCTTGCGTTTGGCATCGTGTCGCCTGCGCTTGGCATCGTGTATCGTCCGTTTGGCATCGTGGCCGCTGCGTTGGCATCGTGTAACGTCCGTTTGGCATCGTGTCGCTTGCGCTTGGCATCGTGTCGCCTGCGTTTGGCATCGTGACGCTCTGCTTTGGCATCGTGTCGCCTGCGCTTGGCATCGCGTAGCGTCCGCTTTGGCATCGTGGTCGCCGTCCGCTTGGCATCGTGGTCGCCTCGCGTTTGGCATCGTGACGTCCGCTTGGCATCGTGTCGCCTGCGCTTGGCATCGTGTCGCCCGCGCTTTGGCATCGTGTAACGCCCATTTGGCATCGTGACGCCTGCGCTTGGCATCGTGTCGCCCTGCGCTTGGCATCGTGGTCGCCTCGCGCTTGGCATCGCGGTCGCGCCCGCTTGGCATCGTGCATTCGCTTGGCGCGTCGCCCGCTTGGCATCGTGCCGCTTTGCATCGCGCGCTGGCATCGTGCGCCTCGCGCTTTGGCATCGTGCGCGTCCGCTTTGGCATCGTGGTCGCGTCCGCGCTTGGCATCGTGGTAACGTCCGCTTGGCATCGTCGTCACGTCCGCTTGGCATCGTGTACGTCCGTTTGGCATCGTGTCGCCTGCGTTTGGCATCGTGTCGCCTGCGCTTCGTGTCATCCGCTTGGCATCGTGTCGCCCGCTTGGCATCGTGTCGCGTCCGTTTGGCATCGCGTCTGGCATCGCGTTTGGCATCGTGTGCCTGCGTTTGGCATCGTGTCGCCTGCGCTTGGCATCGTGGTCGCCTGCGTTTGGCATCGTGTCGCCTGCGTTTGGCATCGTGTCGCGTCCGCTTGGCATCGTGTCGCCTGCGTTTGGCATCGTGTCGCCTGCGTTTGGCATCGTGTCGCCCGCTTGGCCGTCGCCTGCGTTTGGCATCGTGTCGCCTGCGTTTGGCATCGTGTCGCCTGCGCTTGGCACGTCGCTTGGCATCGTGGTCGCCTCCGCTTGGCATCGTGTCGCGCCCGCTTGGCATCGTGTCGCCTGCGCTTTGGCATCGTGTCGCCTGCGTTTGGCATCGTGTCGCGTCCGTTTGGCATCGTGTCGCCTGCGTTTGGCATCGTGTAACTTCCGTTTGGCATCGTGTCGCCTGCGTTTGGCATCGTGTCGCGTCCGTTTGGCATCGTGTCGCGTCGCGTTTGGCATCGTGTCGCCTGCGTTTGGCATCGTGTCGCCTGCGTTTGGCATCGTGTCGCGTCCGTTTGGCATCGTGTCGCGTGCGTTTGGCATCGTGTAGCGTCCGTTTGGCATCGTGTCGCCTGCGTTTGGCATCGTGTCGCCTCGCGCTTGGCATCGTGTCGCCTGCGTTTGGCATCGTGTCGCCTCGCGTTTGGCATCGTGTCGCCTGCGTTTGGCATCGTGTCGCCTGCGTTTGGCATCGTGTCGCCTGCGTTTGGCATCGTGTCGCCTGCGTTTGGCATCGTGTCGCGTGCTGGTTCACTGACAAGCTGACTGTGGTCTCTAAAGGCCACTGTGAAATGAAGTACGAAAACATTAGTCGAAAGAAAATCAGATGCGCAAATCGACCTTTAAGGTTCTACCTCCACTTGTGTAGATCTAAAGGAATGAATAGATAGGTGTTTTCCTAAATGCTCTGTGGTATATGCGGCCTGTACCGGTCGACTGTTCTGTAGCCAAACGATGATGATGATGATGGTGGTCTATACGCAATATGATACTAGACCTCCCTAGGGTGTAGGGGCTGGTTTGGGATTGGTTGAAAGTGTGTTTGTTTTGCAGTTTATGTCATTTTTGGAGAGGACACTGTAAACCTGTTCCTGCCAAGCCTATGGTCATGTGGATATTTTGTTCCTGTGTCAACAGGATCGCCCCACCGGTTCTGGTTCTGGCCTCCAGTGGACCAAATGTCATGCGCACCCCTCTGGCCCCCGGGGCGGACGTTGGGCCGCCAAACGAAAAAGAGGTAATTTCACCCGCTTGTATCACGCAAGGCATTTCCTGTGATGATAAGGTTTAGTGAGACCAGCGCATATAACTGTAAATGCCCATCACTAACATTTCTGTCATTTCCTGCAAACAAGATTGCACCCCCATCTGGCCGTTCAGGAAAAAAACATTAGGACATATATTAAAAGGGAATACATATTGATCTCTGTCTGTTTCTCTGTCTGTTTCTCTGTCTGTCTATAATAATATATCCCATTTAGCAGACGCTTTTGTCCAAAGCGACTTACAAGTCGGCTGGGGCCACTACTTTTACATATGGGTGGTCCCAGCGGGAATCGAACCCACGACGCTTGGCGTTGCAAGCGCCATGCTCTACCGACTGAGCCACACAGGACCCCATGTCTCTCTGTCTGTCTGTCTGTTTCTCTGTTTCTCCGTCTGTTTCTCCGTCTGTTTCTCCGTCTGATTCTCTGTCTGTTTCTCTGTCTGTCTGTCTGTCTGTCTCTCTCTCTCTGTTTCTGTCTCTCTGTTTCTGTCTGTCTGTCTGTGTGCTTGTCTCTCTCTCTGTCTGTCTGTGTGCTTGTCTCTCTCTCTGTCTGTGTGTTTGTCTCTCTCTGTGTGTTTCCCATATGGTCTCTCTCTCATGGTATCCCCCACACCCCCATCTCCTCTCCCACTGACTTTAGTTACCCATAAATCCAACGACCTCGTCCATGGGGGCGTCGACCCCAGACACCCTGTCACCTGACGGGGGAGTCTATGAGCTACTGCCGACCGCGGGGGCCATAATTTGACGACACAGGGTCACGGACAGCGGTGTACAATCTGCTTTGATGGCTGGTCTTGACACAGCCAGCCTGCTAGCACACTCATTGCTCATTTTAATATATCTCTGGAGCCCAGCAGCTTTAGATTGGATTTTTCTGTGCATAGAGTCACGTTAGAGAGATGAAGAGTTGGCCCGTTGTGTGTTTGATGGGGATTTTGTCTTTTAATGTGGATTTGAAGCCTTGTAAAGAAAGAGGCTGTACTGTAGTTTGCCGCGTGTTTTGGAGGTGACCTCATGACCTGACATAATGGTGTGTTTCTGGTCTTGGTGTACTATAGTCGTCTATCGTTCTAAATGCGTGTGTCTTCCTCAACAGCACGACGGTGAGCAGATCCAGGAGTACTACAGGCAGAAGAAGCGCGTTCAGCAGCACTTGGAGCAGAAGCAGCAGCAGAGACAGCTGTACCAGCAGATGCTGCTGGAGGGAGGGGTTCACACACAGGAGGGGCCAGATGCCCAGCATAACCTCACTGAGAAGTTCCTCAACAGGTTAGAGACAACACACACACACACACACACACACCTGGAGGGAGCACAACCTCACTGAGAAGTTTCTACATCTTATGGTCCACTAATTAGTGGTTAAGAGCGCTGGGCCAGTAACTGAAAGGTCACTGGTTCGAATCCCTGAGCTGACTAGGTGAAAAATCTGATGTGCCCTTGAGCAAGGCACTTCACCCTAATTGATCCTGTAAGTCGCTCTGGATAGGATCGTCTGCTAAATGACTAAAATATAAATTAATAATGAGTCAAATATAAATACATAAGATATTTCAGAACAAGTAATATTCGAAATAGACATACAGCACCAGTCAAACGATTGGACACACCTACTCATTCAAGGGTTTTTCTTTATTTTTACTATTTTTTTCCCATTGTAGAATAATAGTGAAGAGATCAAAACTATGCAGTAACACATATGGAATCATGTAGTAACCAAAAATGGTTTTCTAAAGATCAATTAGCCTTTTAAAATTATAAACTTGGATTAGTTAACACAACGTGCCATTGGAACACAGGAGTGATGGTTGCTGATAATGGGCCTCCGTACAGATATTCCATAAAAAATCAGCCGTTTCCAGCTACAAAATTAATTTACAACATTAACACTGTCTACACTGTATCTGATCAATTTGATGTTATTGTAATTGGCAAAAAAATGTGCATTTCTTTCTAAAACAAGGACACTTCTAAGTGAGCACAAACTTTTGAATGGTAGTGTATATTTCTAAAATACAGTTTTTGCTTTGTCATTATGGGGTATTGTGTGTAGATTGATGGGGGGGGGGGGTCTGAATGCTTTCCGAATGAACTAATAGTGAGATGAAAATGTTTACATGCTTTGCAAGAAGAACGATTTCCACAGCGAACATGTTGTCTGTTTTGAAAGAATATTTCATTATTTGAGTTTGAAAATTATTTGGTCTGTAACTTTTTTTAAATATATATCCTGATCCTATGTCCTGATCTTTGATCCACAGCTCCATTTATGAATTTGAATTCTCTAGCAACAGATTGTTGTTGTTGCTTCAGAAATGATTGCGGCTACAATTTATAAATAAATTGTATTACATATTGTGATATCAATTAAACAATGTTAGCATAAACACAATTGCGTAGTTACCACACTGCTTAGTAGCTATTAAGTAGTAGATTCCCAAACAGCCAACAGTAAAACAATAGTCATTAGGCTGGAATTGTGTAGTAATACGAATGAGAAGTGTTTGTTAACCAGTAGGTCCCAAAACTCTGCTCCTCTCTACTCAAATCACAACATCAGCACTACTAACTGACCACTCATGTTGTAAATAAAACAAAACATGTGTTATTGAGATAACATGAGGTCGTGATGAAGAGTAAAATAAAAAAAATAATGAGCTTGTGGCTATATACTGCCATCTGGTGGTGACTAGAAACAATTGCATAACAGGAACGATTACAAACCTTACAGAGCTTGAGAGGATCTTTTAAAATATATATATTTCACCTTTATTTAACCAGGTAGGCTAGTTGAGAACAAGTTCTCATTTGCAACTGCGACCTGGCCAATATAAAGTAGCAGTGCGACACAAACAACAACACAGAGTTACACATGGAATAAACAAACATACAATCAATAATACAGTAGCAAAATCTATATACAGCATGTGCAAATGAGGTCTGATAAGGGAGGTAAGGCAATAAATAGGCCATTGTGGCGTAGTAATTACAATATAGCAATTAAACACTGGAATGGTAGATGTGCAGAAGATGAATGTGCAAGTAGAGATACTGGGGTGCAAAGGAGCAAAATAAATAAATACAGTATGGGGATTGGATGGGCTATTTACAGATGAGCAATGTACAGGTGCAGTGATCTGTGAGCTGCTCAGACAGCTGATGCTTAAAGTTAGAGAGCGAGATATAAGACTCCAGCTTCAGTGATTTTTTTTGCAGTTAGTTCCAGTCATTGGCAGCAGAGAACTGGAAGGAAAGGCGGCCAAAGAAAGTGTTGGCTTTGGGGGTGACCAGTGAAATATACCTGCTGGAGCCGTGCTACGGTGGGTGCTGCTATGGTGACCAGTGAGCTGAGATAAGGCGGGGCGTTACCTAGCAGAGACTTGTAGATATCCTGTAGCCAGTGGGTTTGGCGACTAGTATGAAGCGAGGGCCAGCCAATGAGAGCGTACAGGTCGCAATGGTGGGTAGTGTATGGGTCTTTGGTGACAAAATGGATGGCACTGTGATAGACTGCATCCAATTTGCTCAGTAGAGTGATGGAGGCTATTTTGTAAATGACATCGCTGAAGTCGAGGATCGGTAGAATGGTCAGTTTTACAAGGGTATGTTTGGCAGCATGAGTGAAGGATGCTTTGTTGTGAAATAGGAAGCCGATTCTAGATTTAATTTTGAATTGGAGATGTTTGATGTGAGTCTGGAAGGAGAGTTTACAGTCGAACCAGACACCTAGGTATTTGTTGTTGTCCACATATTCTAAGTCAGAACCGTCCAGAGTAGTGATGGTGGACGGGCGGGCAGGTGCGGGCAGCGATCGGTTGAATAGCATGCATTTAGTTTTACTTGTATTTAAGAGCAGTTGGAGGCCACGGAAGGAGAGTTGTATGGCATTGAAGCTCATCTGGAGGGTTGTTAACACAATGTCCAACGAAAGGCCAGAAGTATACAGAATGGTGACTTCTGTGTAGGGGATGGATCAAAGAAGCACCAGCAGCAAGAGCGACATCATTGATGTATACAGAGAAGTAGCCTACCTATACATCTGCAGAGAACAATGGGAGAAACTACCAAAATACAGGTGTGCCAAGCTTGTAGCGTCATACCCAAGAAGACTCAAGGCTGTAATCAGTGCCAAAGGGCTTCAACAAAGTTCTGAATACTTATGTCAATATGATATTTCAGTTGTTTTTTTGTTGCAAAAATGACAACCTGTTTTTGCTTTGTCATTATGGGGTATTGTGTTTTAGATGAGGAAAAATACAAATGAATCAATTTTAGAATAAGGCTGTAAGG
>NW_027012155.1:0-20553 GCF_036934945.1 Oncorhynchus masou masou
ATATTACAGACTGTGTTCCAGGATATAATATAACCAGTTGATATTACAGACTGTGTTCCAGGATATAATATAACCAGTTGATATTACAGACTGTGTTCCAGGATATAATATAACCAGTTGATATTACAGACTGTGTTCCAGGATATACTATAACCAGTTGATATTACAGACTGTGTTCCAGGATATAATATAACCAGTTGATATTACAGACTGTGTTCCAGGATATAATATAACCAGTTGATATTACAGACTGTGTTCCAGGATATAATATAACCAGTTGATATTACAGACTGTGTTCCAGGATATACTATAACCAGTTGATATTACAGACTGTGTTCCAGGATATACTATAACCAGTTGATATTACAGACTGTGTTCCAGGATATACTATAACCAGTTGATATTACAGACTGTGTTCCAGGATATAATATAACCAGTTGATATTACAGACTGTGTTCCACGATATAATATAACCAGTTGATATTACAGATATAATATAACCTGTGTTCCAGGATATAATATAACCAGTTGATATTACAGACTGTGTTCCAGGATATACTATAACCAGTTGATATTACAGACTGTGTTCCAGGATATAATATAACCAGTTGATATTACAGACTGTGTTCCAGGATATAATATAACCAGTTGATATTATAGACTGTGTTCCAGGATATAATATAACCAGTTGATATTACAGACTGTGTTCCAGGATATAATACCAGTTGATATTACAGACTGTGTTCCAGGATATAATATAACCAGTTGATATTTTGAGACTGTGTTCCAGGATATAATATAACCAGTTGATATTACAGACTGTGTTCCAGGATATAATATAACCAGTTGATATTACAGACTGTGTTCCAGGATAATATAACCAGTTGATATTACAGACTGTGTTCCAGGATATAATATAACCAGTTGATATTACAGACTGTGTTCCAGGATATAATATAACCAGTTGATATTACAGACTGTGTTCCAGGATATAATATAACCAGTTGATATTACAGACTGTGTTCCAGGATATAATATAACCAGTTGATATTACAGACTGTGTTCCAGGATATAATATAACCAGTTGATATTACAGACTGTGTTCCAGGATATAATATAACCAGTTGATATTACAGACTGTGTTCCAGGATATAATATAACCAGTTGATATTACAGACTGTGTTCCAGGATATAATATAACCAGTTGATATTACAGACTGTGTTCCAGGATATAATATAACCAGTTGATATTACAGACTGTGTTCCAGGATATAATATAACCAGTTGATATTACAGACTGTGTTCCAGGATATAATATAACCAGTTGATATTACAGACTGTGTTCCAGGATATAATATAACCAGTTGATATTACAGACTGTGTTCCAGGATATAATAATAACCAGTTGATATTACAGACTGTGTTCCAGGATATAATATAACCAGACTGTCAGGATATAATATCCAGTTGATATTACAGACTGTGTTCCAGGAATATAACCAGTTGATATTACAGACTGTGTTCCAGGATATAATATAACCAGTTGATATTACAGACTGTGTTCCAGGATATAATATAACCAGTTGATATTACAGACTGTGTTCCAGGATATAATATAACCAGTTGATATTACAGACTGTGTTCCAGGATATAATATAACCAGTTGATATTACAGACTGTGTTCCAGGATATAATATAACCAGTTGATATTACAGACTGTGTTCCAGGATATAATATAACCAGTTGATATTACAGACTGTGTTCCAGGATATAATATAACCAGTTGATATTACAGACTGTGTTCCAGGATATAATATAACCAGTTGATATTACAGACTGTGTTCAGGATATACTATAACCAGTTGATATTACAGACTGTGTTGATATAATATAACCAGTTGATATTACAGACTGTGTTCCAGGATATAATATAACCAGTTGATATTACAGACTGTGTTCCAGGATACTGTGTTCCAGGATATATAACCAGTTGATATTACAGACTGTGTTCCAGGATATAATATAACCAGTTGATATTACAGACTGTGTTCCAGGATATAATATAACCAGTTGATATTACAGACTGTGTTCCAGGATATAATATAACCAGTTGATATACTGTGTTCCACGATATAATATAACCAGTTGATATTACAGACTGTGTTCCAGGATATTATAACCAGTTGATATTACAGACTGTGTTCCAGGATATACTATAACCAGTTGATATTACAGACTGTGTGTATCCAGTTGGACTGTGTTCCAGGATATAATATAACCAGTTGATATTACAGACTGTGTTGATATAATCCACCATAATATAACCAGTTGATATTACAGACTGTGTTCCAGGATATAATATAACCAGTTGATATTACAGACTGTGTTCCACGATATAATATAACCAGTTGATATTACAGACTGTGTTCCACGATATAATATAACCAGTTGATATTACAGACTGTGTTCCAGGATATAATATAACCAGTTGATATTACAGACTGTGTTCCACGATATAATATAACCAGTTGATATTACAGACTGTGTTCCAGGATATAATATAACCAGTTGATATTACAGACTGTGTTCCAGGATATAATATAACCAGTTGATATTACAGACTGTGTTCCAGGATATAATATAACCAGTTGATATTACAGACTGTGTTCCAGGATATAATATAACCAGTTGATATTACAGACTGTGTTCCAGGATATAATATAACCAGTTGATATTACAGACTGTGTTCCAGGATATAATATAACCAGTTGATATTACAGACTGTGTTCCAGGATATACTATAACCAGTTGATATTACAGACTGTGTTCCAGGATATAATATAACCAGTTGATATTACAGACTGTGTTCCAGGATATAATATCCAGGATATAATATAACCAGTTGATATTACAGACTGTGTTCCAGGATATAATATAACCAGTTGATATTACAGACTGTGTTCCAGGATATAATATAACCAGTTGATATTACAGACTGTGTTCCAGGATATAATATAACCAGTTGATATTACAGACTGTGTTCCAGGATATAATATAACCAGTTGATATTACAGACTGTGTTCCAGGATATACTATAACCAGTTGATATTACAGACTGTGTTCCAGGATATAATATAACCAGTTGATATTACAGACTGTGTTCCACGATATACTATAACCAGTTGATATTACAGACTGTGTTCCAGGATATAAAATAACCAGTTGATATTACAGACTGTGTTCCACGATATAATATAACCAGTTGATATTACAGACTGTGTTCCAGGATATAATATAACCAGTTGATATTACAGACTGTGTTCCAGGATATAATATAACCAGTTGATATTACAGACTGTGTTCCACGATATACTATAACCAGTTGATATTACAGACTGTGTTCCAGGATATACTATAACCAGTTGATATTACAGACTGTGTTCCAGGATATACTATAACCAGTTGATATTACAGACTGTGTTCCAGGATATAATATAACCAGTTGATATTACAGACTGTTTTCCAGGATATAATATAACCAGTTGATATTACAGATTCAATAAATTAATCTTAAATA
This sequence comes from Oncorhynchus masou masou, assembly GCF_036934945.1. Lineage (NCBI taxonomy): Eukaryota > Metazoa > Chordata > Actinopteri > Salmoniformes > Salmonidae > Oncorhynchus > Oncorhynchus masou. The sequence goes on from NW_027012155.1 coordinate 3,578, forward strand.
GCACTTGTTTTTTTAATGACTGAATATACAGTATATGGGGCAATTTAGCAATTAGGATTTGTTATCTGTAATGGTTATGATAAATTAGGCACTATTGTGATCTGTTGGAATATATGTAAATGTGCACATCATTTACTCCAGTGCGGGCATTGTGTTCTAAAAATACTCAAGCGGTCAGATTGTGCATTCAGTCAAGCGCTAGTGGCCACAGCCGCATTCAGGGACAAAATATTCCCTCACTTTTATCGTTCTCATTTGTGAAATGCTTTTTGTGGTGACAGGGACTGGAGAGGCATTTGAGCACTGTGACGTTTGTTTGTGTGTTAGTGTGTGCGCGCGTGTGTGACTGTGGTGTGTGTGTGTGCACATTTGTTTGTCTACATTTGTGTTTATGCATGTGTGCGTTTGTCTGTTGTGTGTTTGTTTTATACATATGAAAAGTGCACGGCTAAGGAGCCGAGCGTCAAACTCAGAGGCCGAGGTCATTTATCTCTGGGGTGAAGACGCGCTGTGCATAGGGATATACCGCTGATGACAGCGGATTCAACACCTGGAAATCTGTAAGCAGTCAGTTTCAATGCCACTTTGCACCGTTCCCATCATACAAAACATAAAATGGGAGATGACTGTCATGGTGGAACAGGAACACACTCAGAGCTATAGAATTAATACCGTAATACAGTATTCCCTTCATATATCAATGGGTGACAGAACGTATTGGCCTTCATTAAGAGCTATAGAATTAATACCGTAATACAGTATTCCCTTCATATATCAATGGGTGACAGAACGTATTGGCCTTCATTAAGAGCTATAGAATTAATACCGTAATACAGTATTCCCTTCATATATCAATGGGGGGGCAGAACGTATTGGCCTTCATTAAGAGCTATAGAATTAATACCGTAATACAGTATTCCCTTCATATATCAATGGGTGACAGAACGTATTGGCCTTCATTAAGAGCTATAGAATTAATACCGTAATACAGTATTCCCCATATATTCATATATACCAATACAGTATTCCCTTCATATATCAATGGGTGACAGAACGTATTGGCCTTCATTAAGAGCTATAGAATTAATACCGTAATACAGTATTCCCTTCATATATCAATGGGTGACAGAACGTATTGGCCTTCATTAAGAGCTATAGAATTAATACCGTAATACAGTATTCCCTTCATATATCAATGGGTGACAGAACGTATTGGCCTTCATTAAGAGCTATAGAATTAATACCGTAATACAGTATTCCCTTCATATACCAATGGGTGACAGAACGTATTGGCCTTCATTAAGAGCTATAGAATTAATACCGTAATACAGTATTCCCTTCATATACCAATGGGTGACAGAACGTATTGGCCTTCATTAAGAGCTATAGAATTAATACCGTAATACAGTATTCCCTTCATATATCAATGGGTGACAGAACGTATTGGCCTTCATTAAGAGCTATAGAATTAATACCGTAATACAGTATTCCCTTCATATACCAATGGGTGACAGAACGTATTGGCCTTCATTAAGAGCTATAGAATTAATACCGTAATACAGTATTCCCTTCATATACCAATGGGTGACAGAACGTATTGGCCTTCATTAAGAGCTATAGAATTAATACCGTAATACAGTATTCCCTTCATATATCAATGGGTGACAGAACGTATTGGCCTTCATTAAGAGCTACAGAATGAATAATCCTGCAGGTTTCTTACTTCCCAGCCAGGCACCTGGGGGTTTAGATGAGCCACTCATTTAGTCCTCAGCGAGACACGGGCCGAGAGTCAAGTGCAATTCAAACAAGAGGGACGACTCCATCAGCATCACCAGCGGCGTTCAATTAATACGTGCACTCTTCCCTCACATCTCGCCGCCTGTGATATGAAGACACAAATCCCTCCCTCTCTCCCCTGCCTCCCTCATCCAATCAATATGCACGGTGTTGAGGTAACTGCTGCAGCCACAACGCCCTGACTCTTCGATGACATTCACACATTTTGTGACTCATTCAAGGAACAGAGGCTAGTAGCTACAGCTGATATTTCTCAACTTCTGTTCCTTCATCTCTCATTTCTTATATCCAAATGTAATATTCCATATCTCAAAACAATAGACTGCATGATGGAACAGATTCCACCCCAGAGGAACTATATTCACTTTGAGTGGTTTGTTCTCAGAGTCAGCCACAGCACAGTGGCATCATGATAAACTGTCCTTTCCTCCTTCACTTGTATACAGTCAACCAGGAGTTCAAAGTGATATGTCCGTTTCACCACTAACAGTTTGGAGTCCAGGCCAGAATTTAAGTTGGTTTTCAGAGGGTCAGTACAGCAGCAGCTTGGTGATAAACTGTCCTTTCCTCCTTAGTAAGGTGGAGCAGCCAGTAGTGTTCATCAGGGGACATCATGGTGATTGATTGGTGAGTCACAGGCTGGTTAATATCTCTAGTGGCCGGCCGCCTAGAGCCCAGCACCCAGGCAGACAGTCAGGCAGGACCAGACCCAGTTATTATGGCTCCTGTCACAGGCTGAGCTATGGCCCCTCGTGGGGGCCCTGCATGTGAGCTCTGTTTCAGTACCCACCACCCACTATACCACAACCCAGGGTTCTAACACCATCTCATGCTGAATGGTCCCTCTGCCACTCCTGTAGATCTGAAAGTCTCTGATGGGTGCGAGCAGCATACCAACCTATCAGAAGGAACGGTTGAGCAATTGCATTTGGCTTAAACCTATCAAATCCTATCTACAGGAGTGTCTAAGGACAAGGGGCTTGGTGTTTGAGTTGGAATTCAGCACCAACAGACCAATAGTGTGTCTAGTCTGGGTCCACCTCACACCCACCCAGCTCTGACAAATCCTTTCTCATTTAGAAGAGTGTCTAGGTGGTACAGTACGAGGGGCTATGGGGCGATCTGTACTGGAATTTAGCACCAACCAATGGCGTGACCAGTCTGGGTCCACCCAACCCTGACTGACTGACCAGAAGAGGAAGAGTTATCCTTTTGGGTGCAGCAGGACACGGCCCGGGAAACAAAGACTATCTGGCAGCAGGTAGCCTAGCGGTTAGAGCGTTGCTGGTTCTAGGGCTAAACCCATTTAGTCGACTGGCCGATTGTTTGGTCAATAGTAGAGCAGTAACAACAAAAACGTGACTGGTGCCCGTCTGACTGATCCATTGTGGAGCCCGGGGAAGGCAGTCCATCACTAAGACATGTGCTACTGAAATTCTAGATGGTAATATTAACAACAATTGTGCAACACAAATAAAAATGATATAATTTAATAACAAATGCGCTTTCATCCCCGTTAGACAGGGGTTGCTGTTCACGGTTCAGAGTGCGCAGTTTAATTGTCGCCTTTTCCTAGACCATGTTGCTATGTGCATAATAGAAAATGTTGTCTCAAATTGTCAGCACAAATGTGTTCACTTCTCTGTTAGTGAGCATTTCTCCTTTTCCAAGATAATCCATCCACCTGACAGATGTGACACATCAAGAAGCTGATTAAGCAGCACCTTGTGCAGGGATAATAAATGTGCAGTTTTGTCACAACACAATGCCACAGATGTCTCAAGTTGAGGTTCAGCACAGCAGCAATTGGCATGCTGACTGCAGGAATGTCTACTAGAGTCGTTGCCAGATAATTTAATGTTAATTTCTCTACCATAAGCCACCTCCAATGTCATTTTAGAGAATTTGGCAGTACGTCCAACTGGCCTCACAACCGCAGACTAAGTGTTATTATTTTTATTGTATATTGTTTTAAACTTTATTGAACTAGGACAGTCAGTTAAGAAAAAAAATCTTATTTACAATGACAGCCTACCGCTGCCAAACCCGGATGATGCTGGGCCAATTGGCCTCTTCACTGAGATGCAGTACCTTACACCGCCGTGCCACTCGGGAGCCTCATGTGTAAGGCGTCGTGTGGGCGAGTGGTTTGCAGATGTCAACGTAGTGAATAGAGTGCCCCATGGTGGCGATGGGGTTATGGTATGGGCAGGGATAAGGAATTTGAACGCAGAGATAAGGCCCATTGTCGTCCCATTCATCCACCGCCATCACCTCATGTTTCAGCAGGATAATACACGGCGCGCAAGGATCTGTACACAATTGTTGAAAGCTGAAAATGTCTCAGTTCTTCCATGGCTAGCATGGTGAGTACCAGACATGTCACCCATTGAGCATGTTTGGGATGGTCTGGATCGACAGCGTGTTTCAGTTCCCACCAATATCAAGTAGAGGTCGACCGATTAATCGCCATGGCCGATTAATTAGGGCCGATTTCAAGTTTTCATAACAAATCAGTAATCGGCATTTGCATTCCACGAGGAAACTGCATGGCAGGCCAAGCTGGTTCAAATCCCTGAGCCGACTACGTGAAGCAGACTACGTGAAACATTGGTCGATCTGCCCTTGAGCAAGGCACTTAACCCTAGTTGCTCCAGAGTCGCCATCACGAGTGGCTAATCCCCTGGCCGTGACCCCACTCTAGAGTGGGAAGTGGGATATGCAAAAAAAAAACATTTAAATTTCATTACACTGTACAGGTTAGACATTTGCACGTGTGAAACAGGACAAATACAAGCCCCCCCTATTTGACCTTCTGAATGGTTCCCATGTAATAAACAGTTCTAGGGGCCAGGGATGGAAAACAGAGGGATGGAGAAACCAAATTACCGGCTGCTGTCATGAGCTCAGGCTGCACTGTACCATGAAAGTGATTCGAGTCAAGGCATTTATCTTCTCGCTTTCCTTTCCACAACGTTCTCTTAGAAAGAAAAAGAGGAGGGTGAGCGAAAGAGAGTGGGGAGAGAGAGGGGGAGGGGGCAACAATTGGAAATGCAGCTGTGAGAACATAGAGAGAGAGAGAGAGGGAGCAAAAATATAGAGAGAGAAGAAAGATTGGAAAGACAGCTGAGTGAGAACATGGAGAGAGAGAGAGGAGAGAGAGAGAGAGAGAGAGCGAGAGCAGAAAGACTAAAACAAGGAAAAAAGGCAGCAGGCAGAGAGAGGCGGATGTAACAGTCAGGCAGGTTGGATGAGTATAGGACGTCCTCCCCATGACAGCTCTCCAAACGAGTGTTCTGCAGACTTCAGGGGACATGGTGATAAAGCAGACTTCAGGGGACATGGTGATAAAGCAGACTTCAGGGGACATGGTGATAAAGCAGACTTCAGGGGACACGGTGATAAAGCAGACTTCAGGGGACACGGTGATAAAGCAGACTTCAGGGGACACGGTGATAAAGCAGACTTCAGGGGACACGGTGATAAAGCAGACTTCAGGGGACACGGTGATAAAGCAGACTTCAGGGGACATGGTGATAAAGCAGACTTCAGGGGACATGGTGATAAAGCAGACTTCAGGGGACATGGTGATAAAGCAGACTTCAGGGGACATGGTGATAAAGCAGACTTCAGGGGACATGGTGATAAAGCAGACTTCAGGGGACACGGTGATAAAGCAGACTTCAGGGGACATGGTGATAAAGCAGACTTCAGGGGACATGGTGACAAAGCAGACTTCAGGGGACATGGTGATAAAGCAGACTTCAGGGGACATGGTGATAAAGCAGACTTCAGGGGACACGGTGATAAAGCAGACTTCAGGGGACATGGTGATAAAGCAGACTTCAGGGGACATGGTGAAAAAGCAGACTTCAGGGGACACGGTGATAAAGCAGACTTCAGGGGACATGGTGATAAAGCAGAAATGATAGAGAGCTGGAACTTGAAGAGCTTTTATTCCTCTAAGGTACTGCAACAGACATATTACATATTGGTCTGAATTCGGTTCTGAAACCGTTTGGAGCAGTTCATTGTTTTGAATGACTCTTTACAGGGAGGTTACTGTTAAGACAACAGACTGCAGTAGCTAAGGGTCAGCTGCTGTATTCAAGTCCGAGTTGAAATGCAGAGTAGATCAACAATATATTAAGCGTGTGTCAGGAATAGAAGTGGGTAAGTGGGTAGTAGTTAACTGGCCGGTAGCTAGGCCTAGATAAGTGGGTTTCGTAACAACTCACCCTTTCTTACCAAAACCACACAAACATATTCATCAGCAATCACGAGCCGGCTCCCACCCGGTTACTCAACCCTGCACCTTAGAGGCTGCTGCCCTATATACAGAGACATGGAATCACTGGCCACTTGAATAATGTTTACATACTGCGTTACTCCTCTCATATGTAAATACTGTATTCTATTCTACTGTATTTAGTTAATGCCACTCCGACAGTGCTCGTCCTGATATTTATATATTTCTTAATTGTATACTTTTACATTTGTGTATTGTTAGATAATACTGTACTGTTGGAACTAGGAACACAAGCATTTCGCTACATCCGTAATAACATCTGCTAAATGTGTATGTGACCAATAAACTTGATTTGATTTTGGACAGTGTCACTGTCAATTGCTTCCCAAAAGAGATTGAAAAACTGAAGAGAATCCACCTTTTAAATTGTTCACAAATAGATATTCTTTCAGGAGATTCCTCTTAAAATACGTAACTGCACATTGGATGGCCAGTGGCCTGTCTCTTACAATGACAGTTACAGGCGGAAAATGACAAGCACATTTCTAACTTGTCAGCTTCCTTCCTTGAGTTACTGGAGGTACATTCAGACTGTCAGTCAGTTGGTAGCATGGCATATGAGACATACAATAACCATTGTAGATGGTGTGCATACTTGTCGCATAATCTTGCCTGCGTTCCAAGATCGTCAATAAAACATTTTAGATTCATTCCAAAATGTATATGCAAATTAAACTATTTATCACACTTGGCAGAAAAAGGTTCCATTCTAATAGAGCAACTGAACCAGCTATGTCCTTTTTAACTCCGTAGTTATAGGCCTAAACAACGATAGCAGGTTGACCACACAAACCCGCTAACCTGCATAGCAGTGGAGGCTGCTGAGCGGAGGACGGCTCTGATGTAAAATATATCACTAGCCACTTTAAACAATGCTACCTAATATAATGTTTACATACCCTACATTATTCATCTCATACGTATACGTATATACTGTACTCTATATCATCTACTGGTACCATCACTCATTCATATAGCTTTATGTACATATTCTTTATCCCCTTACACTGTGTATAAGAAATTAGTTTTGGAATTGTTAGTTAGATTACTTGTTGGTTATTACTGCATTGTCGGAACTAGAAGCACAAGCATTTCGCTACACTCGCATTAACATCTGCTAACCATGTGTATGTGACAAATAAAATTTGATTTGATTTGAGTAATGGATTCAATGGAATGGTATCAAACACGTTTGCCATTCCAGCCATTATTATGAGCCGTCCTCCCCTCAGCAGCCTCCACTGCTGTATAGTTATAACTGTGGCAGTCCAAGTCTACCACACAAAGTCAAAAGTGAGAGCCGAGAGACAAAAGGTGTCTACAAAACAGGAACAATTTACTCTGATTTGAAAAGACCCCAGGCTCTCAGAGTATCTAGGATCAGCGCTCCTAAGATCACATGGACAGGGGGAACCTGATCCTAGATCAGCACTCCCATGACTGTGATGCTTTATGAATACAGGGCCCTGGGCTACTTGACATTTCAAAGAGCATTCATTTCACTGATCGGTTCTCATCAGCAGCCATTAACGGAGTGTCAATCCGATTCTATTCCTTGATTTTTGGCCAATCATTGAGCTGACTCATTACTCCTCACCCTTCATCATGGATTCAGATTCACCATTACAAATCTGGAATATCTGGAATTGATTAGGAGCAGGGTGACAGCTAGCCAGGGTCATTGAGAATGTGTCAGTGCACCTCCCGTCACAGATACATTCCTTACTGACATCAGTGTTTCATTAATAGATAGTTAAAAAAGGGGCAATCTGCAGTTGCTATATTCATTTTTGGACTTATACGTTAACGATATGTAACTATTTATTCTTGAAGAATATAACTTAAATGCCTCATGAGTTTAGTTCAACTGTTGTACCCCCATCAGAACCCATCAGACAGTGTTTAGTACAACTGTTGTACCCCCATCACAACCCATCAGACTGAGTTTAGTACAACTGTTGTACCCCATCAGAACCCATCAGACAGTGTTTAGTACAACTGTTGTACCCCCATCAGAACTCATCAGACAGTGTTTAGTTCAACTGTTGTACCCCCATCAGAACCCATCAGACAGTGTTTAGTACAACTGTTGTACCCCCATCAGAACCCATCAGACTGAGTTTAGTACAACTGTTGTACCCCATCAGAACCCATCAGACTGAGTTTAGTTCAACTGTTGTACCCCCATCAGAACCCATCAGACAGTGTTTAGTTCAACTGTTGTACCCCCATCAGAACCCATCAGACTGAGTTTAGTTCAACTGTTGTACCTCCATCAGAACCCATCAGACTGAGTTTAGTACAACTGCTGTACCCCATCAGAACCCATCAGACAGTGTTTAGTTCAACTGTTGTACCCCCATCAGAACCCATCAGATTGAGTTTAGTACAACTGTTGTACCCCCATCAGAACCCATCAGACAGTGTTTAGTTCAACTGTTGTACCCCCATCAGAACCCATCAGATTGAGTTTAGTACAACTGTTGTATCCCCATCAGAACCCATCAGACAGTGTTTAGTTCAACTGTTGTACCCCCATCAGAACCCATCAGATTGAGTTTAGTACAACTGTTGTACCCCCATCAGAACCCATCAGACAGTGTTTAGTTCAACTGTTGTATCCCCATCAGATTGAGTTTAGTACAACTGTTGTACCCCCATCAGAACCCATCAGACAGTGTATAGTTCAACTGTTGTACCTCCATCAGAACCCATCATACTGAGTTTAGTACAACTGTTGTACCCCATCAGAACCCATCAGACTGAGTTTAGTTCAACTGTTGTACCCCCATCAGAACCCATCAGACAGTGTTTAGTTCAACTGTTGTACCCCCATCAGAACCCATCAGACTGAGTTTAGTTCAACTGTTGTACCTCCATCAGAACCCATCAGACTGAGTTTAGTACAACTGCTGTACCCCATCAGAACCCATCAGACTGAGTTTAGTTCAACTGTTGTACCCCATCAGAACCCATCAGACTGAGTTTAGTACAACTGTTGTATCCCATCAGAACCCATCAGACTGAGTTTAGTTCAACTGTTGTACCCCATCAGAACCCATCAGACTGAGTTTAGTTCAACTGTTGTATCCCCATCAGAACCCATCAGACAGTGTTTAGTTCAACTGTTGTACCCCCATCAGAACCCATCAGATTGAGTTTAGTACAACTGTTGTACCCCCATCAGAACCCATCAGACAGTGTTTAGTTCAACTGTTGTACCCCCATCAGAACCCATCAGATTGAGTTTAGTACAACTGTTGTACCCCCATCAGAACCCATCAGACAGTGTTTAGTTCAACTGTTGTACCCCCATCAGAACCCATCAGATTGAGTTTAGTACAACTGTTGTACCCCCATCAGAACCCATCAGACAGTGTTTAGTTCAACTGTTGTACCCCCATCACAACCCATCAGATTGAGTTTAGTACAACTGTTGTACCCCCATCAGAACCCATCAGACAGTGTATAGTTCAACTGTTGTACCTCCATCAGAACCCATCAGACTGAGTTTAGTACAACTGTTGTACCCCCATCACAACCCATCAGATTGAGTTTAGTACAACTGTTGTACCCCCATCAGAACCCATCAGACAGTGTATAGTTCAACTGTTGTACCTCCATCAGAACCCATCAGACTGAGTTTAGTACAACTGTTGTACCCCCATCACAACCCATCAGACTGAGTTTAGTACAACTGTTGTACCCCCATCAGAACCCATCAGACAGTGTTTAGTACAACTGTTGTACCCCCATCAGAACCCATCAGACAGTGTATAGTTCAACTGTTGTACCTCCATCAGAACCCATCAGACTGAGTTTAGTACAACTGTTGTACCCCCATCACAACCCATCAGATTGAGTTTAGTACAACTGTTGTACCCCCATCACAACCCATCAGATTGAGTTTAGTACAACTGTTGTACCCCATCACAACCCATCAGACTGAGTTTAGTACAACTGTTGTCTTTGGCCCCGCGGTCGGGCTCCTAGTTTCTCATACTTGACCTCTTCTTCACCAGACGATTCCATGGTATTCCACCCCCGGTTCAACTTCAGGTACCTTTTCTGACAGTTGATGCTGTTGCTGAGAACGCAATCCTGTACGCATTCCTTTACCTCTCTTGTTGGAATTCACTGATTTGCGGTACGCCATCCCACCACTGCCACCATATGTCACGTAGAGTAGGCCAGAAGGCTAAACTGGATAACCTAACCTCTATCAAAATAAAAAGATGGCGGAACCGCAAAAGTTCTTCTGTGCAAAGGTGTTTATTTACAAGTGATTCCGGAACAAAAAACAACAGTACTGCCATCAACGTCTACCTTATGGGACAGCTTAAAAAAACAATGCTGCCCCATCCACAGCTCAATCCAAACTGCCTCTCCATGACTGAAAGAGAGGCTCCTTTTGTAGGGCTAGCCCCTCCCCTCAGAACAATTAACCCTAATTAATTAATCAATTAACAATACAAACCTACATTTTCCATGAACTAAACATACTAAAGGATATACATTGCAACACGGTTTTAAACAATATCACAACATAACATTTACAACATTACATCACTACTGACAATATCTTTCAATATGCCCATATGCATTAATGAGCCATTTGGGACAGGCACTATAAAGCCAACCCAATTCCCTTAGCTCGGGTCCTTTTCCAGCATACCCGGAAGCTACAGAGATGGAGAGAGAGGAACAGAACAAACAAACAATGCGCTCATCCACAACATTGATAAGTATAATGCATGCACCAAGACAGAAGTTTATTTGTGTGTCAACCCACATTGTTAACTTATCTTATAATGGCGCAGGAGGAGTGATGAATATGTGTGTGCCGTAAAGAACCAAATGCTGCCCGCGGCCAGTGACGGACTTCTACGTCACAACCCCCATCAGACTGAGTTTAGGAAACCCTGCAGATATGTTAGTGAGAGGAAGCCCAGTGAACAGCAGTGGGAGAAGATGGAATGAGATGGATCTGGGCCGACCTTCTGATAATTTACTCAACGATGAAACATTTGATCTGAATATAGTTCTGTTCCCAAAAATATAATCTGTTATGAACAGAGTGGACTATGTTTTGTAGACTTTACCCTTTGCCTGTTTCAAAAAATGGCGTACTTCAGAGTAGGTGTTCAAATGGAAATATGCAAATACATGCTCGAGCGCAACAATAGGATCTCACTAGCTCGTGCTTGGCTCTGCCCACCTCCTTGCTTGTTCTACCCACCACTATGGCTCATTTGTTCCCATTTGAAATGACTGGCTGTGGTCTATCGTTGGTACAGCGCTCCGGACAGCTCCAGCCCAAGTCAAGCACTGCATGTTTATATTCATTATTACCCAAACAGGGTGTTCCTTAAGATAGTGGTTACTGTGGCACTGGCTGACTGACAGGAGTGAGCCAGCAGATTTAGCCACAGGGCGCCAGCCAGCCAGCCGGACAGCAATCTGACACTGAGGCAATAAGACATTCTTCTCTGTTGGGTGACAGTTTAGACAACTTTTGAAGAGTGTTTGTGAACTTCTATAACACAGGGTGATCTTGCAAGCCAGCAAGTTAGCAAGCCAAATGTATAGCTGGAGCCCTGAGCTGGGGAAAATAGTTAGATAGTTCACTTCTAGTTAAGATATTTAGCAGGCAAACATTAGTAGTGAATCACCTCTCTTGTGCTGCTCAACAGTGAATTGTCACGGTTGTTCCCTGTGCCATTTGTAAACATACAATAGAAATGTTTTTAATTGGCGGTATTGAAAAGCATACCGTCGGTACTTTAAAATAACCCCGATACATGGTACACCGTCCAAGACTACTTGACATCGCCTGAAAATAGTATGTTTATGTCACTACTGTTGTAATTCCTCTTTGTTGTAGGCTAACTATATCTGATCAAATCTTTAACACCAGTGTATCATTCTGAAGGTTAGAATATGGACACGCAAAACCCATTTTACAGTCATGGAACTTTATTCCCTGAGGTAAAGAACTTCAAAAAGGCAGAAACTCCAATTGGAGGAGAATGCATGTCGATAGTTCCTCAACTGAGCCTCTACTGGATACCACAGGACTGAAATCCCATGGAAACTGAGTCTCTACTGGATACCACAGGACTGAAATCCTATGGAAACTGAGCCTCTACTGGATACCACAGGACTGAAATCCTATGGAAACTGAGCCCTACTGGATACCACAGGACTGAAATCCCATGGAAACTGAGCCTCTACTGGATACCACAGGACTGAAATCCTAAGGAAACTGGCAACAAATAGCCTCTCAGGGGATATCACCACTCAGTTTTTCTGTCACAACCCATTTATGAAATAGTAGGTATTAATGTCCATTTAGTATTCAAACATTAGGATCCCCATCAGCTGCTGCCAAGGTTCCAAACAGGATTAAACAGTTACAACACATAATTACACCATTACTCTAATACTACAAACCTACAATATAATATCCACAATACTACAATATCACAGTGTGTGTGTGTGTCTTCACAGTGCACTTTGTGCTTTTAAATACGATTTTACTGCTTGCTTGAGTTACTTGATGTGGAAGAGAGTTCCATGTAGTCATGGCTCTATGTAATACTGTGCGGTTCCCAGAGTCTATTCTGGACTTGGTGACTGTGAAGAGACCCCTGGTGGCATGTCTTGTGGGGTATGTATGGGTGTCTGAGCTGTGTTTTAGTTTGAACAGACAGTTTGGTGCGTTCAACACGTCAATTCCTCTCACAAAGACGAGTAGTGATGCAGTCACAGAGAATGGTATTGACACAGAATGGGAGCACAGTAGACACATAAACCTCTCTGCCTGAGTGATGTCCCACCATCCATCTTCTGACTGCTAGGCTGCGTCCCAACTGTTGGGCTCTGGTCAAAAGTAGTGTACTAAAGCACCGCGGATCCAGACAGGGTTGTCCACTCTCCCCCTTGCTGTTTGCTTTGGCAATCGAGCCGCTCACCATTCTACTACGCTCTAATGATGCCATTCAAGGTATAATCAGGACGGGCTTAGAGCAGAAAGTTTTGATATATGCTGACAACCTCCTTTTGTTCATCTTCAACCCTGATACCTCATTGCCACGTGCCTTATCTGTTCTTAAAAAGTTTGGATCAATCTCAGGGTACAAGCTGAATCTAGGCAAGAGTGAGATTTTTCCTGTAAATAAGGCTGCTTTAAAGTGCTCTTTTGCAAGTTTTCAGTTTAGGATTGTCCGGGATCAATTCACTACTTGGGAGTTAAAGTGACAAGGAAATATTCAAATTTGTTTCAGGAAAACTTTGTGGCTCTAGCAGACAGTTTGAAACAATGTTTTACTTTTTGGAATTCGCTACCTCTCTTATTGGAAGGATAAATGTCACTAAAATGAATGTGTTGCCCAAATTTTTATATTTATATTTATTTCAATGTTTACCCATTTTTATTCCAAAATCTTTTTTTAATTCACTAGATCAAACATTCATGTATTTTATTTTGGATGGAAAGGTACCACAGATTGGTAGAAAGTCCCAGTGTCCCTAGGCAAAAGGTGTGTCAACCCAATTGTAAAGCAGTCTCTTAAAATTTGGAATCAGTTCCGTTTTGCCTTTAGCCTCCGAGGCTTTTCTCTATCAGGCCCAATCAATCAGAACATTTTATTTCCTTCAACTTTGAATGATGGGGCTTTTGCCATCTGGCACTCACTAGGCCTCTCCTCACTAGCCCAAGTATTCTTTGATGATACATTTGCCTCTTTTGCTCAGCTACAGGAAAAGTTCAACCTCCCCCAATCCCACTTTTTCCACTATCTCCAGACTAGGAACTTTGTCAGAGCGAACACAACTGAATTTCCCCATAGGCCTGCGAATACAGCTATAGAGAGCATTTTTGAGCTGAACAAGCTTCCTAAGGGCACAATTTCAGATGTATATGCAATCGTTAATGACTTACAGAACCCCTATTTGGTGTCTTTAAAGAGTTGATGGGAAAAGGATTTGGGGGAGGAACTTGGGGAAGACACCTGGGAATCTGTGCTGCACAGGGTGCACTCGTCCTCTTTTAGCACTAGACACAGCCTCATTCAATTCAAGGTGGTTCACCGTATCCACTGGTCGGGGGCCAAACTTGGAAGAATATTCTCTGATTTTGATCCTACCTGTGTCAGATGTAAAATGGAACCAGCCACACTGTTGAGTATATGTTTTGGGGCTGTCATAAACTGTCAGGTTTCTGGGAATTAATATCCCCTTACAGCCCTTTTTGGAGTACTGCCCATAGGTACCCCCCTATCAAGAATCCAGTCGGACACTGTTGCTTATACAACTCTTTTAGCTAGACGGCTAATACTACAGAACTGGGCATTAAGGTGAAGATGATGTGCTTATTGATTGACCTGCGGATGCCTTGTTCATCTTGCCCGGTCAGCGACTAAAATGTGAGCTTGTTTTGCCCTGGTTTTTTGTTTTTTTAAAAACATTTTGTTCACGCTTACATGAAATTATATGATTTATTTTTTTCTTTTAAAGCATTGTAAACTTTATTTTTGGTCCAGTGGATGGTCGGTCTGTGGCCATGACTGTCTGTGAGTGGTTGCATTTCTCCACTCCCATCCCTTGACTGTTTACAGGAACAATGGTGTTTGCTCTGTCCCTGTACTACAGATTGCCCTTTAACCTTTATAGCCTTCTGCCCGGTGTGTTTAACTTGTCTAAAGTACAGTATCTTTAAAAAGGTTAATATAGGTTATATATATTATTAATATTGTTTTGTGTTGTCTTGTGTGTAAAACTGAAAACAGTAAAAAAAGAAAGAAAAAAGTAGTGCACTAAATAGGTAATATGGTGCCATTTGGGACACATCCCTACTCTATAATAAAGGAGTGTGGTGCGGTCCGATGGGGGAAGGGAATACTAATGAAGAGCCTCTAAACGGACACACCACATTCATTACATTGGTTCCCTGGGCATTGTAAAATCCAGGACTAATAGTTTGCATTTGGCCTCGGACTACAATGGATATTTTTGTTACTAGGAGGCTGGTTTAAAAGCGGTTTGTCAATGGCCTAAGATCTGCAAGGCATTTAAAGGCCTACGTGATTGAAGCTAGTGGTGCAGACCTGAGCAAAACAATGATGGTTACACAAATGGAATAGCAGGATGGACACTTGACTAGGAGGCTGTATAGAACTGAAGAAAGCAATGTTGGTTACACAAATGGAATAGCAGGATGGACACTTGACTAGGAGGCTGTATAGAACTGAAGAAAGCAATGTTGGTTACACAAATGGAATAGCAGGAAGGACACTTGACTAGGAGGCTGTATAGAACTGAAGAAAACAATGATGGTTACACAATGGAATAGCAGGATGGACACTTGACTAGGAGGCTGTATAGAACCGAAGAAAGCAATGTTGGTTACACAAATGGAATAGCAGGATGGACACTTGACTAGGAGGCTGTATAGAACTGAAGAAAGCAATGTTGGTTACACAAATGGAATAGCAGGATGGACACTTGACTAGGAGGCTGTATAGAACTGAAGAAAGCAATGTTGGTTACACAAATGGAATAGCAGGAAGGACACTTGACTAGGAGGCTGTATAGAACTGAAGAAAGCAATGATGGTTACACAAATGGAATAGCAGGAAGGACACTTGACTAGGAGGCTGTATAGAACTGAAGAAAACAATGATGGTTACACAATGGAATAGCAGGATGGACACTTGACTAGGAGGCTGTATAGAACTGAAGAAAGCAATGTTGGTTACACAAATGGAATAGCAGGAAGGACACTTGACTAGGAGGCTGTATAGAACTGAAGAAAGCAATGATGGTTACACAAATGGAATAGCAGGAAGGACACTTGACTAGGAGGCTGTATAGAACTGAAGAAAGCAATGATGGTTACACAAATGGAATAGCAGGAAGGACACTTGACTAGGAGGCTGTATAGAACTGAAGAAAGCAATGATGGTTACACAAATGGAATAGCAGGAAGGACACTTGACTAGGAGGCTGTATAGAACTGAAGAAAGCAATGATGGTTACACAAATGGAATAGCAGGAAGGACACTTGACTAGGAGGCTGTATAGAACTGAAGAAAGCAATGATGGTTACACAAATGGAATAGCAGGAAGGACACTTGACTAGGAGGCTGTATAGAACTGAAGAAAGCAATGTTGGTTACACAAATGGAATAGCAGGAAGGACACTTGACTAGGAGGCTGTATAGAACTGAAGAAAGCAATGATGGTTACACAAATGGAATAGCAGGATGGACACTTGACTAGGAGGCTGTATAGAACTGAAGAAAGCAATGATGGTTACACAAATGGAATAGCAGGATGGACACTTGACTAGGAGGCTGTATAGAACTGAAGAAAGCAATGATGGTTACACAAATGGAATAGCAGGATGGACACTTGACTAGGAGGCTGTATAGAACTGAAGAAAGCAATGATGGTTACACAAATGGAATAGCAGGAAGGACACTTGACTAGGAGGCTGTATAGAACTGAAGAAAACAATGATGGTTACACAATGGAATAGCAGGATGGACACTTGACTAGGAAGCTGTATAGAACTGAAGAAAGCAATGATGGTTACACAAATGGAATAGCAGGATGGACACTTGACTAGGAGGCTGTATAGAACTGAAGAAAGCAATGTTGGTTACACAATGGAATAGCAGGAAGGACACTTGACTAGGAGGCTGTATAGAACTGAAGAAAACAATGTTGGTTACACAAATGGAATAGCAGGATAGACAGACTAGAGGCTGTATAGAACTGAAGAAAGCAAATGTTGGTTACACAAATGGAATAGCAGGATGGACACTAGGAGGCTATAGAACTGAAGAAAGCAATGTTGGTTACA
>NW_027012156.1:0-20550 GCF_036934945.1 Oncorhynchus masou masou
TTTCAGGTGGATTAAACTGAAATTGCAACCAACTTTCTAAGGCTTGTTTAAACAAATAAAGATATTTTGGAGATAATTTCCTTATTCAAACAACCGAAAGTGGGCATGTGTAATCTGAATAAAGGGGAAAAGGCCCTTCTTGAACATAGGATGAGACATTCGTACCAATTTACTAGAGAACAAGTTCCAAATAAAATTGAATATTTTTATGTTCATATAATTTAAAAGCAGGTCACGGTGTATGCAAAACCATTAGCAAATCGGTAAACTGTGATATGACTAAAGAGTTAATCAGGGTGATTTTACCATAAATAGACAGGTATTTTCCTTTCCATGGTAGCAAGATCTTATCTATTTTTGCTAACTTTCTATAAACATTTATTGGAGTGAGATAATTTCTTTCTTTTGGGATTTGTATACCAAGTATGATCCAATACATAATATACTATCAGAATTTGGTTTTAATCAAGAGAGAATAGCAAAAGTATTTAGATCCTCTATGAGCCCGTGGATAGACTCTAATTGTGGTTTTAAAAGAAAACATGAATCATCAGCATACAATGACACCTTAGTTTTTAAGCCATGGATTTCTAAGCCCTTAATTGTATTGTTTGATCTAATCTTAACAGCTAACATTTCGATGGCAATAATAAATAGATATGCCGATAGTGGACAACCTTGTTTTACTCCTCTAGAGAGTTTAAAACTTTCTGAGATGTAGCCATTATTTACTATTTACACCTAGTGTTACTATACATAACCCATTTTAAATAGAATCCCCCAAATTGAAATATTCTAGGCATTTTTAAACAGACTCGATCTTTATTCGACTGGTATGCCATCCAGTTCTGGAGGTTTCCTTAAAGGCCCCAATTGCATTAAGCAGTTCATCCTCTGTAATTTGGCCTTCACATGAGTCTTTCTGTACAGATGTTAATTTTACATTATTATTAGGAAAGAAATCCATTCAATTAGGTTCATTTAGTGGAGACGGAGGAGCCTGAAGCAACATATTCTTAAAGTACTTACTTCCTCTTTCAAATATAATTTGGTGAATCATGAATGACTCCATCATTTGTAGCAAGTTTTAAGCCACATTTTCTTTGGTAGCATTTCTATATTGAAGATTGAAAGACGTCTTTGGTGCGTTTTTCCCCATATTCCATCCAGTTTGCTTTATTTTTTTTATTACACTGGATCTTTCTTGAATAAGTTCCTCCATTTCTTTTTGTTTTTCCTCTAACTTATTCTGTGTCTCTATGGTACCATTTTTATTGCTATCTAACTGTACTGTTAGTCCTTCAATTTCCTTTTGTTAATATGGACTCTTTTGATCTAAATGTCTTTGTTTTATAGATGAGTACTGAATTGCATGGCCTCTAAAGGCACATTTAAAAAGCGTCCCATACAATAAAGGGATCTGCTGTACCTATGTTATGTCTGAAAGTCTGTTATAAATCCTTCTGCTCTAGATCTAAACAATTTATCAGCTTAGGCTTTGATTAAATTTCCAATATCCTCGCCCAGGTGGAAATTCTGTAAGAGTAATATATATGCCAATTATGTGATGATCCGACTGCATTCTGTCCCCTATCAACACTTTGAAACTTTGGTGCCAGAGAGAATGGCATAAGAAAGTAGTCAAGACGACAGCTTGATTAAGCCTCCGCTATGTATACCTCACTTGGTCAGGGTATTTAAGTCTCCATATATCCAGTAATTCTGGCAGGGTAGCATAGTGGTTAGAGTTGGTACTTGTTACTGGAAGGTTGCAAGTTCAATACCCTGAGCTGACAAGGCTCAAATCTGACATTCTGCCCTGAACAGATAGTTTGCCCACTTTCCTAGGCAGCCATTGAAAATAAGATTTTGTTCTTGCCTAGTTAAATAAAGGTTAAAAAAAATCCAATATATCCATGACATTAATGATTTCCTTAAGTGCCTTAGGGGTGATAGTCTGTAGTGTGATTCCCTTTCCGGGCCATAGAGGTATTTAAGACCGTATTAAAAATCTCCTTCCATAATAATCCAGTGTCCAGTGTTGCTTGTAGAGTTGATCAATTCTTATATATATTTTCAAAGAAGCTTGGATCATCATTATTCGGACCGTATAGGTTAATAAGCCATATCTGTTTGTCCAATAATATATTTAAAATAATCCATCTACCTTGACAATCTGTTTGGACAATTTGTACATTTGGATCAAATTACTGTTAATTAAAACCATCACCCCTTTTGAATTTCTTTGCCCATGGGAGAAATATATTTCACCCCAGGTCTTTTCACAAAACTAATCTAAAATTTCCTGTAAACAATAGATATTATATTCCTCTTTTATCGAGTCAATACTGATCATCTTTTCTTATTACCTCTGCTTTATAATGGCTATACTTATTTCACCACTTACCATAATGAGACACAACTTTCAATTCTGTTTATCAAAATATATGTTTGTAGTGATATAAATAAAATAATATGATGATTGAGTGTCTATATACTGTAAGCTGTACCATATTTGCATTGCTACCAAAGTAAAACCTCAATTGTCTCACCATTCCACCCTGCTAAAAGCCCTCCTCATCCCGAGCTGGGCCTTCATCCCAATGCCACCTCTGACCCCCCACATTCCATAGCCCTGAACAGACTGGGATCCATCCTTCGAAAAGTAGATGTAGTAACGACTTGCCAAATCAACATATATTTTGATAACAGCTTTGCAAACTCTTGGCATCTCTCAACCAGCTTCATGAGGTCACCTGGAATGCATTTCAAATAACATCGCAGCCTTGTAAAAAGTTAATTTGTGGAATTAAACAGGACAATGACCCAAAACACACCTCTGGGCTGTAAGGGCTATTTGACCAAGGAGATTGATGGAGTGCTGCATCAGGTGACCTGAACTCCACAATCACCTGACCTCAACCCATTTGAGATGGTTTGGGATGATGCATCCAACAAGCGCTCAGCATATGTGGAACCCTTCAAGACTGTTGGGAAAGCATTCCTCATGAAGCAGGTTGAGAGAATGCCAAGAGTGTCATCAAGACAAAGGGTGGCTACTTTGAAAAATCTCAAACATAAAATATATTTTGATTTAACACTTTTTTGGTTACTACATGATTCCCTATGTGTTATTTCATTGTTTTGACGGGTTCACTAATAGTCTACAATGTAGAATAATAAATAAATAAAAATCAAGATAATAAAGAAAAACCCATGAATGATTAGGTGTTTCCAAACTTTTTGACTGGTACTGTACTTCAGCTGTCAATGCAAACGGCAGGGAGTTCATCTGTGTACCCAGTGTGGACTGGACTATATAAGCGACACTTTACAGTCCTAAATAAACAACCATTGATATAATAAACACAACATTCATGACATTATTAACATAGGGAGGACGAATCCTTGGTTGTAATCGATGTGCTCCCAATCAGGTTGTGCCTGGGGCACACACTGCCACCTGTGGACCATCTCCCTGGCTCTGCTTTCGTACACACGTCGAGCCTCGGCAACCAACTCAGACACACTCGACTGACTGGCCATGAATGGAGCAGACGAGTAGTCAAATCCTAATTCAGAGTCCAAAATCCTGCAGCAGCACTTTGTAAACTTCAACCATTAGAATCTACGATGAGATAACGTTTGAATCCACGATAAATAATAGTGTATTACAAGTTTTTAAACGAATAAATCTTTCTTTGAGTTGGATTAATGTTACAATATGATTGTGATAATATGACATGTGTCAGCTGACTCACTTCCTGAATTGAGCTGGTTTGTTTTACCTAGATTGGCTTAGAAAGGTCACATGACACTGTCAGCTGCGTCCCTTCCCGAAAACTAATGTACAAGGAAATTGAAATGACTCCTGTAAAACGTCAACAATACAAAATACATTCGACAAGGGGTGGCTTTTTTTTCGTGGGTGAAATAGATTATGTGACAAATAGCGATGTGACACTTTTTTTTGTACAAATACTGTCATGAATAACCATTATGTCTAAGTCATTGACCTACGTAATGTTATGTCCTGTTGTTCTCGGCTACAACCATCCCCTTTTAGGTAGAATGCGGTATATCTTTTGTGCTAATGTTATAGTTTTCGCTTAAAAATCTTCAACTCGTGGATGAAACCTCGCCACTGATAACTAATTGGCCCAGTACTGTAAACTCTTGCAGTGATGTGAGTCTAGTACTCAAAACTTCCCCTTTAACAACAGCTGGGATTTAGCTCAATGGTAGAGCGCTCGCTAGCATGCGAGAGGTAGCGGGATCGATGCCCGCATCCTCCAGTCACTTTTCGCAGCATCTCCCGAGATACCAAAGCAGCGTGTATACATATCTAGTATTTGTGTAGTGAATATTTATTATCAATACAATGCATGTTCAACACGTGCCATGCCTTCCCTCTATCTCTTTCAGTAGAGGGCGGTAATGTTCTCATCCAACTAGAGATAACTGCCTAAATAAAGGAACAATTGAGTAAATGAGGGATACAAAGTATATTGTCACTGCACTCTGTAAATTGTTCATCTCTGTATACCCTCATAAGACCTACTGGTTGATGCTTATTTATAAAACCCTTAGGCCTCACTCCCCCTATCTGAGATATCTACTACAGCCCACATCCTCCACATACAACACTCGATCTGCCAGTCACATTCTGTTAAAGGTCCCAAAGCACACACATCCCTGGTCCTCCTCTTTTCAGTTTGCTGCAGCTATGACTGGAACGAGCTGCAACAAACACTCAAACTGGACAGTTTTATCTCAATCTCTTCATTCAAAGACTCAATCATGGACACTCTTCCTGACAGTTGTGGCTGGATTGTGTGATGTATTGTTGTCTCTACCTTCTTGACATTTGTGCTGTTGACTGTTCCCAATAATGTTTGTACCATGTTTTGTGCTGCTACCATGTTTTTGTGCTGCTACCATGTTGTGTTGCTACCATGTTGTTGTTATGTTGTGTTGCTACCATACTGTGGTTTGTCATATGCTGCTGCCTTGCTATGTTGTTGTATTAGGTCTCTCTTTATGTAGTGTTGTCTCTCTTGTTTTGATGTGTGTTTTGTCCTATATTTATATTGTATTTATTATAATTTTTAAAACCCAGTCCCGGCAGGAGACCTTTGCCTTTTGGTAAGCCGCCATTGAAAACGTAACAACACCATGCTTAGGGTCCTGTAAAACTGCCAGTTGCCCATTATTTTGGCTACAACGGCTAGAAGAAGCGATCCAGTGGGGATTTTGAAAGAGGGGTCTCAAAAGAGCATAGTCTGCAGGGCCGTAGGGAGACCGGGCGGGATGAGACAACAGGACTTAGAAAACCGATCCACAACGACCAGGATCGTAGTACTTCCCCTGGGACGGGGGGAAGGTCGGTAAGAAAATCCTTGCTCTGGAGCACACACTGAGCAGAGCAGGAGGAGACATAAAAATCTCACGTCTTTAGCTAGCGTGGACCACCAGTATCTCCCTCAGACTCAGCACTGTCCTCTTGATGCCCGCATGACCCGAGGAGGGAGAGGCGGAGCCCACCGGATCAGCTTGTCCCGGACCCCCTCGGCACGTACTGAGTACCCACTGGACGGTTTGGGGGCGGCTCTGGACCGTGACGCCTCCTCTATCTCCGGAGATCCACCTCCCATACCACCGGTGCCACGAGACATGACAGTGAAATGATGGGAGTTGCCTCAACGGACCGCTCCTTGGTATCATAGAGGCAGGACAGAGCGTCGGTTTTCGTGTTTTGGGGAGCCTGGCCGGTAAGGAGAGGGTAAACTGAACCTGGTAAAAAACATGGCCCATCTAGCCTGACGTGGATTTAGTCTCCTAGCTGCCCGGAAATACTTGAGATTACGATGGTCAGTCCAGATGGAAAGGTGTTTAGCCCCCTCAAGCCAATGTCTCCACACCTTCAGAGCCCTGACGACAGCTAACAACCCGGTCCCCTAATCATAGTTTTGCTCCACTGGGCTGAGCTTGCTCGGAAAAGAAGGCACAGGACGGGCGGAGCTTGGGTGGCATGCCCGAGTGCTGGGACAGCACGGCTCCAACCCCAGCCTCGGACGCATCCACCTCCACTATGAATGCAAAGAGGGGTCTGGATGCTCCAACACGGGCGCATTGGTGAACAGCTCCTTCAAACGACTGAAAGCTCTGACCGCTCTGCTCACCAACGCAAGCCCACTGGTCCTCCCTTCAGCAGTGAGGTGATGGGAGCAGCCACCTGACCAAAACCCCGGATAAACCTCCTGTAGTAATTGGCAAACCCTAAAACCGCTGCACCTTTTCACCGTGGTCGGAGCGGCCAGTACGCACGGCTGTAACGCAAGGTCATCCTCCATCACCACCGGAGGTGGAACATACCCCAGGAAAAACGGACTGTTTGAAAAACTCACATTTCTCCGCTTTGCAATACAGGTCATAATCCAGCATTAAGCCCAAGTACCTTACGCACCAGAGACACATGCGCTGCGCGTGTGGCAAGTAGATCAAGATGTCATCGATATACACTACCACTCCCTGCCCGAGCAGGTCTCGGAGAATCTCATCTACGAAGGATTGGAAGACTACTTGCGCATTCTTCAACCCGTATGGCATGACGCGGTACTCATAATGACCAGATGTAGTACTAATCTCCCCTCTCCGGATACGCACCAGATTATACGCGCTCCTCAGGTCCAGTTTTGTGAAGAAGCGCCCGTGAAATGATTCCATCGCCGTGTGATGAGGGGTGAGTAACTAAGCCCACTGTGATGGAATTTAGACCTCTATAATCAACGCAAGGACGCAGACCTCCATCCTTCTTCACAAAAAGAAGCTCGAGGAGACGGGTGATACGGAGGGCCGAATGTACCCCTGTCCCAGTGATTCAGCAACATATGTATCCATCGCTACCGTCTCTCCTGGAACAATGGATACACCTGACTCCTAGGAAGTGCAGCGTTCTCCAGAAGGTTAATCACGCAGTCCTCTCGACGATGGGGTGGTAATTTGGTCGCCCTCTTTTTACTGAAGGCGATAGCCAATCGGCATATTCAGAGGGAATGCGCATGGTGGAAACTTGGTCTGGACTCTCCACCGTAGTCGCACTAACGGCAACTCCTATACACCTACCTGAACACTCCTCTGACCACCCACTAAGAGCCCCCTGTCGCCAGGAAATCACCGGGTTGTGTTTAGCTAACCAGGAACCCCCAACACCACTGGAAACCCAGGTGAATCTATAAGGAACAGACTAATCTGCTCCTTATGATCCCCGTTACCATGTCCAGCGGCACCGTAGCCTCCCTAACTACTCCTGACCATAATGGTTGGCTATCTAAGAGTGCACGGGGGAAAGGTAGGTCTAACGACACCAAGGGAATCCCTAGCCTTAACTCAGGGCAGGATGGCTGGGAAGTGGAAACCCATAGGCTCCTGATCCGAGCACGCGGGGCAGCCAGCAGGTTGTTGAGACGGATAGCCAAGTCAATGTTGATTTCTCCAGTGTGAATGTTGTGTCCCGACATGCCAGCTCCTGCGGACGCCCCCTGAGACTGCATCTGAAATGGTCGATCAAGGCCCTGTCGTTCCATCCTGCTCCTGCGGCCAAGGTCCTGAACTCCAGAGCAAGTCCTGTACGCTCCTCGTCTCCTGACGCAGGTGGAACAGCCATTCACCCACCGTGACCCTCTGGTGGATGGTCAAAAACAGCTCTGGAATCGGCGGGTGAACTCTGTGTAATATCCTCGCCGAGTCCGGACCATTCCACTGCGCTGGGCCCACTCGAGGGCTCGCCCAGTCAAACAGGGAGACGAGGGCGCCACGCTCTCCTCTCCGGAGGGAGCAGGACGCACGGTAGCCAGGTATAGTTCTAGTTGAAGCAGGAAACCCCTGGCACCCAGCCGCCGTTCCGTCATACTCCCGTGGGAGCCGCCAGCCGAAGAGCCCCGGAGCCAGATGTGGTCGCAGGAACAGGAGGTGCTGAAGAAGGGGTTGCTGGAGATGAGGTGGGAAGGCCACTCTCTCCCATCGATCCATCCTCTCCATCATTTGGTCCATGGCAGAACCAATCCTGTGAATCACTCTGGTGTGATGGACGAACCTCTCTTCCATCGATGGGAGAGGAGACGTGGCTGCTCCTGCTGATTCCATGGTGGGTCGGGATTCTTTCACGTATGTACTAAGGTGGGTGGAATCAGGCGCAGAGAGCAGGTTTCAGTGATTTGACAGTTAAAGTCAGAAGTTATTGCACAAAATAAATCAAATAATATATATTCAAGGAGATGGAGAAAAGGAGAGGGAAGGGAGGAGAAGTGCTGAAAGTAGGTCCCACTGCTATGGAGATGTCTCTCACCATTCCTATGATGTCTGGAATGCTAAAGACACACACACACACACACACACACACACACACACACACACACACACACACACACACACACACACACACACACACACACACACACACACACACACATAGCCCTTCGTACATGAGCTGATATCTGAAAGTGCTGTACAGAAACCCAGCCCAAAACCCCAAACAGCAAGCAATGCAGGTGTAGAAGCATAGTGGCTAGGAAAAACTCCCTACAAAGGCCAAAACCTAGGAAAAAACCTAGAGAGGAACCAGGCTATGAGGGGTGGCCTGTCTTTTCTGGCTGTACCGGGTGGAAGGAGTCACATGCCAGGTAGTCCTGAGGCATGGTCCGAGGGCTCAGGTCCTTCGAGAGAAAGAGAGAAAGAGAGAATTAGGAGAGAGCATACTTAAATTCACACCGGACACAGGATAAGACAGGAGAAGTACTCCAGATATAACAAACTGACCCTAGCCCCCTGACACTTAAACTACTGCAGCATAAATACTGGAGGCTGAGACAGGAGGGGTCAGAGACACTGTGGCCCCATCCGATGTTACCCCGGATAGGGCCAAACAGGAAGGATATAACCCCACCCCACAAACTTTGCCAAAGCACAGCCCCCACACAACTAGAGGGATATCTTCAACCACCAACTTACCATCCTGAGACAAGGCCGAGTATACACACACACACACACAAACGCACGCCGCACCGCACGCACGCACACACACACACACACACACACACACACACACACACACACACACACACACACACACACACTCACACACACACACACACACACACACACACACACACACACACACACACACACACACACACACACACACACACACATTACAGCCCTGAGTGGAGTGAAGGGGAGCAGAAGCAAGATCAGTCTGTACGGGGTGACTAAAACAGCTTACGCCACCCTCAGAGGGAAGGTGAAGGAACGTTCCAATGTTGTGGTCTGGACCTGTTTCACCTGGACCACAAACACAGGTAAATGCTGTAGCTTCGCATTGCCAGACTTCTTTGTCTCATATTCACATGCCTACTGGAACACAAGGAAGTCAGAAGACTGAGGCATTAGGTACTGGTTTCAAATAGTAACACGACAATGCCTATTTGTGTGTGTGTCCTGGGTGGTAGTAATGTGGCATGTGGTGGTGTGGGAGGCCCTCAGTCAGACCTCCTGTTCCCACCCCAGCCCAGAACGTCTTGCCACAGCCATGCCTTGGCCTCATCCTGGGTCCCTTCCGTCTGCCTCTAGATAACGAAAGCTCTGATGAAGCTACGCCTCACCCTCCTCACCCCTAACCCCCCTCCTCAACTCCTCCCCTCCTCCCCTGCATGTGGGTCCATCCCTGTCTGACCTGCCTCCAGACCCCAGCTACAGCCAGTCACAACCTGCAAGCCAAGGTCCTAACCCTGTCTGACGTGTGTGTGAAAACACCTAAAACAGTTCTGTTGTCTCCCATGGTGTTTCAGAGGAGGACCTGCCGAGGTCTATAGCAGCAAACACAGGAGTGTCCGACAGTCCCTCAACATCAGACAGTAGCTGCTACTCCCCCCGGGAACACTTCTCTGTCACACACGTAAGACCTGCCTGACCACTACACTCCCAGACCTAAGCTCTAGACATACAGTATCTGGCCCTGACTATATGCTCCCAACATATTTCCTGCAATGAACATATGCTGCACCGTTTATATTTCTGATTTTATTCTTGACATTGATCATCTAACTCTCTTCCTCTCCTCATTCTTTAAACCCATTGCCTCTCTCTCTGCCCTCCTCCTCCATCCAATCAATCCCTCCCTCCCTACAGGTGCAGCTCCTCCTCAGAGTCTGTCTTTTTCCAACCTCACCCACACCCACTCAGAGACACCTAACTCTCTGAGGCAACAAAAGCACAGGAGCTCTGGCCTGGGCGTGAGCACCAGGCCTTCCAGGTGTGCTGGAGCCAGCCAGTTTCCTAGACATCGAGGCAGACACTCAGGGGCTCTCACTCGGCTGATACAGCTCAGCTGCCCCACCAGGCTTCTAGTGGAGGTGGAAGTGATCAACATGAAGGCCCTGGAGCGAAGTGTAGGGCAAACCTGGATTTCAGAGGGCCCTGAGACAGACAGAGATTGAGAGAGTGAGAGAGAAATCGAGAGAGAGACTGACATAGATTCAAGTGCCTACTACTATGTGTATATAGTGTATGAACCTTGAAGATTCCACTAAGATATGAAGTGTGTACTATACTTTAAGATACAAGTTTTCCCACTGTTGTTTACCTATTTTGTTTTATTTTCTGCATTTGAAATTCTATATATGTATGATGAGTTTTTTAAACTATTTACTGGTGCTTCTGTACTAGAAATTCTGCATACGTACAGTAGCAGTCTGGACACACCTACACATTCAAGTTTTTTATTTATTTGTACTATTTCTACATTGTAGAATAATTGTGAAGAAATAAAAACTCACTGAAATTAGACATATGAAATCATGTGGTAACCAAAAGAAGTGTTCAACAAATAGTAGCCACCCTTTGCCTTGATGACAGCTTTACACCCTCTTGGCATTCTCTCAACCAGCTTCACCTGGAATGCTTTTCCAACAGTCTTGAAGGAATTCCAACATATGCTGAGCACTTGCTGGCTGCTTTTCCTTCTCTCTGCAGTCAAACTCATCCCAAACCATCTCAAATGGGTTGAGGTCGGGTGATTGGGGGGGCCAGGTCATCTGATGCAGCACTCCATCACTCTCCTTCTTGGTCAAATAGCCCTTACACAGCCTAGAGGTGTGTTGGATCATTGTTCTGTTGAAAACAAATTGTTGTCCCACTAAGTACAGATGATTGTCCCCACACCAGATGGGATGGCGTATGCTGGAGAATGCTGTGGTAGCCATGCTGTTTAATTGTGCCTTGAATTCTAAATAAATCACTGACAGTGTCACCAGCAAAGCACCACAGAATCACACCTCCTCCTCCATGCTTCACGTGTGGGAACCACACACGCAGAGATCCTCCGTTCGCCAACTCTGCGTCTCAGAAAGACACGATGGCTGGAACCAAAATCTCAAGTTTGGACTAATCAGACCAAACAGGAATGATTTCCACTAGTCTAATGTCCATTGCTCGTGTTTCTAGGCCCAATCAAGCTCTTTTTCGTATTGGTGTCCTTTAGTAGTGGTTTCTTTGCAGCAATTTGACCACAAAGGCCTGATTCATGCAATCTCTCTGAAGAGTTGATGTTGAGAAGTGTTTGTGACTTGAACACTTTGAAGCATTTATTTGGGCTGCAACCTGAGGTGCAGTTAACTCTAATGAACATATCCTCTGCAGCAGAGGTAACTACTGGGTCTTCCATTCCTGTGCTGGTCCTCATGATAGCCAGTTTCATCAAATCGCTTGATGGTTTACATTGCACTTGAAGAAACTTCAAAAGTTCTTGACATTTTCCAGATTGACTGACCTTCATGTCTTTCAGTAATGATGGACTGTTATTTCTCTTTGCTTATTTGAGCTGTTCTTGCCATAATATGGACTTGGTCTTACCAAATAGGGCTATCTTCATACCACCCCTACCTTGTCACACTACAACTGATTGGCTGAAACGCACTAAGAAGGAAAGAAATTCCACAAATTAACTTTTTACAAGGCACACGTGTTATTTGAAATGCATTCCAGGTGACCTCATAAAGCTAGTTGAGAGAATGCCAAGAGTTTGCAAAGCTGTCATCAAAATATATGTTGATTTGGCAAGTCGGTTAGGACATATACTTTGTGCATGACACAAGTAATTTTTCCTAAAATTGTTTACAGACAGATTATTTCACCTATAATTCACTGTATCACAATTCCAGTGGGTCAGAAATTTACAGGGACTAAGTTGACTGTTCCTTTAAATAGCTTGGAAAATTCCATAAAAGGATGTCATGGCTTTAGAAGTTTCTGATAGGCTAATTGACATAATTTGAGTCAATTGAGGTGTACCTGTGGATGTATTTCCAGGCCTACCTTCAAACTCAGTGCCTCCTGTCTTGACATCATGGGAAAATCTAAACAAATCAGCCAAGACCTCAGAAAAAGAAATGTAGACCACAAGTCTGGTTCATCCTTGGGAGCAATTTCCAAAATGCCTGAAGGTACCACGTTCATCTGTACAAACAATAGTACGCAAGTAAACACCATGGGACCACAGCCGTCATACCGCTCAGGAAGGGAGACACATTCTACCTCCTCGAGAGGAACATTGCTGGTGCAAAAAGTTCAAGTCAATCCCAGAACAACAGCAAAGAACCTTGTGAAGATGCTGGAGGAAACAGGTACAAACATCTATATCCACAGTAAAACGAGTCCTATATCGACATAACCTGAAAGGCAGCTCAGCAAGGAAGGAGCCACTGCTCCAAAACCGCCATAAAAAGCCAGACTACAGTTGACAACTGGCACAAGGGGACTGAAGATTGAACTTTTGGAGAAATGTCGTCTGGTCTATGAAACAAAAATAGAACTGTTTGGCCATAATGACCATTGTTGTGTTTGGAGGAAAAAGGGGAGGCTTGCAAGCCAAAGAATACCATCCCAACCATGAAGCACGGGGGTGGCAGCATCATGTTGTGGGGTGCTTTTTCTGCAGGAGAGACTGGTGCACTTCACAAAATAGATGACATCATGGAGAAAAATAATTATGTGATATGTTGAAGCAACATCTCAAGACATCAGTCAGGAAGTTAAAGCCTGGTTGCAAATGGGTCTTACAAATGGACAATGACCCCAAGCATTCTTCCAAAGTTGTGGCAAAAAGGACAACAAAGTCAAGGTAATAGAATGGCCTTCACAAAGCCCTAACCTCAATCCTATGGGAAATATGACAGGAAGAACTGAAAAGCTTTTGCAAGCAAGGAGGCCAACAAACCTGACTCAGTTACTCTGTCAGGAGGAATGGGCCAAAATTCACCCAACTTATTGTGGGAAGCTTGTGGAAGGCTACCTGAAACGTTTGACCCAAGTTAAACAATTTAAAGGCGATGCTAAAATACACTCAATTAGTATGTAAACTTCTGATCCACTGGGAATGTGATGAAAGAAATAAAAGCTGAAATAAATAATTATCTCTACTATTATTCTGACATTTCACATTCTTAGAATAAAGTGGTGACCTTAACTTTTACTTGGATGAAATGTCAGGAATTGTGAAAAACTGAGTTTAAATGTATTTGTATGCAAACTTGACTTCACCTGTACGTATTCTGGGGGTTGGGGTTGTTTACATTTTACTTCTTGTGTATCTATTGTATAATAAAATATTTAAATAGAGGATTATTTTTTTAATCTCAAAGGACATATATATTTGTTTTGCTGATCAATGAAGACATATGACCTCTTACCCCAGAAGTAACGTTGTGTTTTTTTGTGTTGAATGTCCATTAAGTTTTCTATTTGTGTCACGCCTGGTCGAAAATATATTATGTTTATTCTTCATTTATTCGGTCAGGCCAGGGTGTGACATGGGTTATTGTGGTGTGTTTTTGTCTTGGGGTTTGTGGGATGTCTAGCGTTAGTCTATGGCTTCCTGGGCGGTTCTCAATCAGAGTCAGGTGATTATCGTTGTCTCTGAATGGGAACCATATTTAGGCAGCCATATTCTTTGTGTGTTTCATGGTGATTGTCCTCAGTGTCCTTGTTCCTGTCTCTATGTTAGTTTACACGAGTACAGGGTTTTGAGTTTAGTTCGTTCTTTTTGTTTTGTAGTATTTGTATTGAGTCTAGTGTTTCGTTTTTTTCATTAAACATGGATCGTAATCTACACGCTGCATTTTGGTCGACTCTTCGCCGCATGAAGAAAGTTACAATTTGAAACATATAGTGACATTCATCTTTAAATAATCACCAAGATATTTGTTAACATTGTGAATGTTCTGGTGAATGTGCCATGTTAGTTAATGACATAATCCCTGGCTGATAGGTATCGTGGTCCTAACAGAGATACAGTAGCCTTAATAAGGATGCCTAATCCTAAAGTAAACCGTGTGAGGGAAAAGTGTGCTGATAGGAGGGTATTTGCAAGTGGGGACCTTTACTTTATATCACTGAGTCTACACAAGTCATCTCATATCCTAGAGAGAAGTCTGGCAGGTTAGCCATTAGATGATTAGAACTGGCACTTTTCAACAGTATACACACATTACTGTAATGTAGCCGTTGGAACCAACATACTGTACAGGTTATCGCTCAGATTGACATTGTCTCGAGGTCGTCCATTATTTCACCATTACTTATCATGGCAGGTGGATACTCTCTTATAGTGGCGATAAAGAACGCAGAGTTAGAACCGTGGACCGTCTGTATATAAGACAACACACACACGTCTGTGATCCTCATCCACAGGCATCTACAGGTGAGTCTGGTTCCTCTCAAGGTCTCTACCTCGCTTGATTTACGCTGAGCAAAAGAATTGCGACATTATGTTTGATGGGTTGATTGACGAAATGCTTCTTTGCACAGGTGAACGAGTTCTTCAGGTGACTGCTGAGGAGACCAGACATCACATCATGAAGTGGGCTATCGTTCTGTGTGCCGTGGTGGCACTCTCCGAATGCATCATCCAGTACGTTAATCATGCTATACTCATAGTGTTATACCCCTGATATACTCCTGCTATTCTCCTGCTGTACTCCTGCTATACTCCTCCTATACTCCTGCTATTCTCCTGCTATACTCCTGCTATTCTCCTGCTATTCTCCTGCTATTCTCCTGCTATTCTCTCTGCTGTACTCCTGCTATACTCCTCCTATACTCCTGCTATTCTCCTGCTATACTCCTGCTATTCTCCTACTATTCTCCTGCTATTCTCCTGCTATTCTCCTACTATTCTCCTGCTGTAGTCCTGCTATTCTACTGCTATTCTCCTGCTATACTCCTGCTGTACTCCTGCTATTCTCCTGCTATTCTCCTGCTGTACTCCTGCTATTCTCCTGCTGTACTCCTGCTGTACTCATGCTGTACTCCTGCTATACTCCTGCTATTCTCCTGCTATTCTCCTGCTATACTCCTGCTATATTCTCCTGCTCTGTACCCTGCTGTACTCCTGCTATTCTCCTGCTATACTCCTGCTGTACTCCTGCTATTCTCCTGCTATTCTCCTGCTGTACTCCTGCTGTACTCATGCTGTACTCCTGCTATACTCCTGCTATTCTCCTGCTGTACTCCTGCTGTACTCCTGCTATTCTCCTGCTATTCTCCTGCTATTCTCCTGCTGTTCTCCTGCTATTCTCCTATATTTACATTGCAACAGATCAGAAGGCAGTGAAAAGTGTATTCCCCGAAATGAGTGAATGATTTGAATGTCACTCGACAGTTGTTTAGCCTATGCTGCCATAACGCTTATTCTGACCAGAAGGTCTTGGACCTTTGACCAGAAACCTCTGGACCTGAGCTGTTCTCAGACTTTGTCTCTCCACAGGGTGCCGCAGATCAAGGGGAAGAGTGCCGAAGGAGTGAATGATTTGAATAGACACAGGTTTAGCCTATGCTGCCATAACGTTTATTACAATGGTTTGACCAGAAGGTCTTCCCTTTCAACCCCACCAGGTCCTTTGCTGATCAAGGGAAGAGTGCCAGAGCCTATATGTCTTTCCAGCGAGCAGATGACCAACGACGCTGATGTAAGCATGAGAATGGACAGCACTTAACACGTTCCACTATGTAAGGCAGCAGAGGGCTGAAGCACGTCTTTGGCCTCTTCCTCCTAAATGGTTTTGATCCACCAGGAAACCTTTAGTTTTGAAATGACCTACTGATGACCTATAGGTATTCTGGTGTAATTCACCTAATTCTTATAATATCATAGGGTTGTGGGAGGTATTTATTAATACAAATGATTATTTCATTATTTCATCTTCTCTAGTCGGCGTACTTTGTAGGGGGAGGTATTTATTAATACAAATATTTGGTTCATTATTTGATCTTCTCTAGTTGGCGTACTTTGTAGGGGGAGGTATTTATTATACAAATATTTAGTTCATTATTTGATCTTCTCTAGTTGGCGTACTTTGGAGTGATCTCCCGTGGAACTCCACCTCAGTCCTTCACTGTCATCTTTGACACTGGATCATCCAACCTGTGGATTCCCTCCGTCTACAGCAGCACGGCTTTGCGGTTTATAACACCACACACACACACAAAACACACACACACACACACACACTTCTAAACACACTGCACAAATACAAAGCACACATTACCTAAAAACACACAAAAAACACAAGCCCTAAACACACACACACACACACACACACACACACACACACACACACACACACACACACACACACACACACACACACACACACACACACACACACACACACACACACACACACACACACACACACACACACACACGCCTAAACACACACACGCACAAATACAAAACACACACACACGCCTAAAAACACACACATACGCAAAACCACACAAGCCTAAAGACACACACACAAACACTGCCAGGCTAATCTTGTCTCCCCTCCTTCCAGCCAACCACAACAGGTTCAGCCCCGGTTTGTCCTCTACCTTCAAGAATGCTGAAAGAGCCTGTCCATCAATACGGTACTGGCAGTATGACTGGCTTTGAGGGCTTCGACACCGTTGTGGTAAGGAACAGAATTCAACACAACAACACAGGACTGGAAGCTTTGTGTAGGTTTCAATTACTATCAAATATTATCCTCCTCTTCTTGGTCCTCTGTAGGTGGGTGGGATCCCTGTGAAGAACCAGATCTTTGGGCTGAGTCAATCGGAGGCTCCCTTCATGGCTCATATGAAGGCTGATGGTATCCTGGGTCTGGCTTACCCCCGTCTGGCTGCCTCTCAGGCCACACCAGTCTTTGACAACATGATGACCCAGCATCTCGTCAACCAGGACATGTTCTCTGTCTACCTGACTCGGTGAGTGGTCAGAGTGGAGGTGAACCAGGGCTATTTCTGAAATGGAACCCTATTGCCTGTATAGTGCACTACTGTTGACCAGAGCTACATGGCTCCTACAAACCATCATGGCTTGGCAGACATGGAAATATGAACTGACACAACTTCTCTCTCTCTCTCTCTCTCTCTCTCTCTCTCTCTCTCTGTCTCTCTCTCTCTCTCTCCCTCACACTCCCCCTTCTCTCTCCCTCTCGCTCTCTGTTGTCGTCCATCTCCAGTAACTCTGCGGTAGGTAGCATGGTGACCTTCGGAGGCGTTGACACCAACCACTACTCCGGCCAGATCGCATGGATCCCCCTGTCCTCTCAGATGTACTGGCAGATCACCGTCGACAGGTACTGTTGCAGTTACAGTACGTTTTATAGGGTTATAAATGGTTATTAATGGGTTATATAATCCTATGTAACTGGTAGATGAAGTGGTTGAGTACAGTTCTCAAGCAGCCATCTCTTCCTGATCTGTGTATATCTGTGTGTCCATTGCAGTGTGACTGTGAACGGCCAGATTGTGGCCTGTAACGGCGGCTGCCAGGCTATCGTGGACACCGGCACCTCTAATATTGTGGGACCTCAGGCCGACATCTCCAGCATGGCCCGTGCTGTGGGAGCCCACTCCGCCAACGGAGACGTAAGTCATGTAATATTGTTTTGGTGATGTGTCACAAAGAACCAGGCATAACGTTGTGTTGATGATGTGTTCCCATCACCACTACTGACATAACTCAACAAGAACCAGAAAAGAACTCACACAGTCTACCTCACAAAGCAAACGCTGTTTAATTCATCGTCTCTCTCTCCTCTCACACACCTCTCTCCTCTTCTCTATTTGTCTCTCTCTTTTTCAGAATGTGGTGAACTGTAACAACATCAACAACATGCCATCGATGGTCTTCCACATCCACGGACAGGCCTTCACTCTCCCAGCCTCCACCTACGTCCGCCAGGTGTGTGTGTGTGTGTGTTTGTGTGTGTGTGTGTCTGTGGTAGATCTTAGGGAGCCATGAAGTGATCGTAACATTGTTTTGATGTTCTTCTCTGCCACCTGTACAGTCCACCTACTATGGCTGCCGTACCGGTCTCCAGTCTAGTAGCTCCGACCTGTGGATTCTGGGGTGACATCTTCATCCGACAGTACTATTCCACTTCAGCAGAGCCCAGAACATGGTGGGTCTGGCCCTGGCTAGATAATCCAACACAGATAAACAATGGATCCCATAACGCCTACATGAACAACCAAATGAGGGTGTCTCTCCAGTGCAATCATATCTATTCTAACTAATTTGGGTAGGTTGTGATAGGAAGTGATACTGCTTTATGTCTAGAATTGTTATTAGTTCATTCAAAATAATAAAAATGTAGGTTTTGTCATGATAAAGTGGTCTGATGCTATTTTTTGGTTAATTCGTGCCATGATTATGAATAAAGCACGCACTGCATAATCATTCTGGAAATATAAAAACTGTCTATGCATCTATTCACTTCCTTTCCTGTAGTGCCACCATGTGGCCAATCATGTGACTAATCTATGGCCCCATACTCTGTGCCAAAACTGGCAGAGTTGGGCTTGAGATTTGGACTTGCTGTGTCAAGCACAAGTAGGCAACCACTTCACTGAGCCAGCCAGTCCTTTGACAATGACAAGGCACATTGGATTATGGATGTTAATATTCTCAAGGACACGGTCGTCATATTTTTTTTTAAAATGCCGCTTGCCCAGCTCTCATAAGTACCACTCTCCTGAGAGTGGAAATGATTTAAATATACACTAGATCAGTGGTTCCCCAACTCTTTATAGTCCCGTACCTTCAAACATTCAACCTCCAGCTGAGTACCTCCTCCAGCACCATGGTCAGCACACTCTCAATGTTTAAAAAATTAAATACTTTTTTAGGGTGGTTGATCAGCTTAATATTGCGGACAGAATATTGGCTCCATCAATGTAATTGTCAGCTTTCCAATCCCCCATATATTTTTGGGGTAAATATATATATCCATACACGCATGCATACATATACACATGTATAAATACACATACCTATATAGACATACATACTTTTTTAAAGAATATACCTTTATTATTCCCGTAAAACAATACCACCGATCCCCCAATTGGAAGTAAACTCATCACACTCAGCTTTTACCTTCAATTTATACACCTTGTACACCTTTTACAGACACAGTCTATTTTACAATAGTTATGCTTTGTTTGTTTTTAGTCCTTCCTCTATTTCTGATGTCCATCCAGTTATATTTCTATTTGTAACTGTGCTATTTGACAAAAGTTCTGAACCTGTAGACATTTTACAGACCCCGTAGGTTTAACATGTTTTATCTTGCTATTAGTCCCACCCTTCAGCTCCATTCATCCTCTCCCATCTGTCTCTCAACATCATCCCTTTTGGATTTCTATTTGCCATATATTTTTCAACTGTGCTGTGATGCTTCACAAATGGATCGAACCGTTCTATTCTCATAGCTTCTACAGATTGTAAATTTAAAATATATATTTTTTCTAAAATAATTATTATATTATTGATTAATTGACTATGGCTTTTCAAATCACCCAGTATTGCTATCTGCAGTGTTAGTTCTAGGCAAATGTTGCAATTCTTCAGCCTCTCCTGGACCTGTGACCAAAAACGAGCTACATATGGACAATCCCAAAATAAATGATCTAATGACTCTGCCTCCTCACAGCAGAATCTGCAGAACTGGGAAGATTGTATCCCCCATATATATAACATTCTATTAGTTGCAAGAATGTTGGTATTGTAATTTAAATTGAAGAATGTGAAGTTTTGCATCCGGCATTGTTTGCGTATCAATTCATAAACCATGTGCCATGGAATGGGTACATGGAAAATCTCTTCCCAACTATTTTGCAAATTATATGGCACAGCTGTCAGCTTTTGGTCCTTAAATTAAATTGGTAAATGTTTTTATGTATCACACTTTTCTTTAACCATTTATGTTCTTTAATACAGGGCCGACATACAAGTTCATTACTTTTTCCCCTTCCACTTGCCTCTTCCATTTTTGTGGTAATGCTGCAATAATTTGTTGTAATTTTGAGCAAACATTTCCATATGTCTGTGTTAGCTGCAAGTGTGAGATAACTCCACCAGTCCTATTTATGATATCATTCACAAAAATTATAGATTTTCAAATAATTTCTTTGAAAAATACAGTTAAAAAAAAATCAATTAGTATA
>NW_027012157.1:0-7500 GCF_036934945.1 Oncorhynchus masou masou
GAGTCTGTGCCTCTCCCTGTCCCAGCCTGGTTTAAACACTACACATGGGAACACAGGAGTCTGTGCCTCTCCCTGTCCCAGCCTGGTTTAAACACTACACATGGGAACACAGGAGTCTGTGCCTCTCCCTGTCCCAGCCTGGTTTAAACACTACACATGGGAACACAGGAGTCTGTGGAGGAGGGAGAGGGAGAGAGAGAAGGGGGGAGAGAGAGAGAGAAAGGGAAGAAGGGGAGAGAGAGAGAGAGGGAGAGAGGAGGGAGAGAGGAGAGAGAGAGAGAGAAAGGGGGGAGAGAGAGTGAGAAGGGGGAGAGAGAGAGAGAAAGGGAAGAAGAGAGGGAGAGAGGAGAGAGAGAGAGAGAGGGAGAGAGGGAGAGAGGGAGAGAGAGGGAAAGAAGAAGAGAGAGAGAGAGAGAGAAAGAGGGAAGAAGAGAGAGAGGGTGAGAGGGAGAGAGAGAGAGGGAAAGGGAAGAAGAGAGAGAGGGAGAGAGAGAGAGGGAGAGGGAAATGGAAAGGGGGAGGAGCAGTACTCCATCCTCACCTTGTCTTGTCTTGTATTGTCATTACATCATTATTCAGGCAGGCTGCTCCATGTCCCTGCTGCCTGCACTGTCATTCATTACACGGCTTTGGCCCTCAGACAGACACACATATCATCCACAGCTGGGAATACCGTGTGTGTGTGTGTGTGTGTGTGTGTGTGTGTGTGTGTGTGTGTGTGAGAGAGAGGGATGGGGGTGATAAAATAGATATGACAAGAGATCAGCATCACATGGATTTTTCCTCTTTTTCCTAAAACACACTACTACCCTCTCTGCTGGGGAGCCAGTCAGTCATTCAGTTAGCCAGTCAGCCAGTCACCCAGTTAGCCAGTCTTCCAGTCAGTCAGTCAGTCAGCCAGTCACCCAGTCACCCAGTTAGCCAGTCACCCAGTTAGCAAGTTAGCCAGTCTTCCAGTCACCCAGTCACCCAGTTAGCCAGTCAGCCAGTCACCCAGTTAGCCAGTCACCCAGTTAGCCAGTCTTCCAGTCACCCAGTCACCCAGTCAGCCAGTCAGCCAGTTAGCCAGTCTTCCAGTCACCTAGTTAGCCAGTCACCCAGTTAGCCAGTCACCCAGTCAGCCAGTTAGCCAGTCAGCCAGTCACCCAGTCAGCCAGTTACCCAGTTAGCCAGTCTTCCAGTCACCCAGTCTTCCAGTCACCCAGTCAGCCAGTTACCCAGTCAGCCAGTTACCCAGTTAGCCAGTCACCCAGTTAGCCAGTTACCCAGTCAGCCAGTCACCCAGTTAGCCAGTTACCCAGTCATCCAGTCACCCAGTTAGCCAGTCACCCAGTTAGCCAGTTAGCCAGTCACCCAGTCAGCCATCCCCACCCTCCACCCAGTAGCTTTGTACTGTACAGTCAGGGTTACTTGACAGAGTAGTTGTTCCACTGTTTTGACTGTAACGTCCCTGTCTTTCATGACCTGTTTTCAAAGTGAGACTGGATGGGCTGGTGGTTTCCAGGGAGGGTTGAGTGTGTTCCTGTGTGTCTGTGTGTGTGTGTGTGTGTCTGCTTTGTCTCTTCCACTAAGCTCCAGCTGCTGTGTCCTCCTGTTAGCGTTTCATGTTTCAGGTAACACACACTCACACACACACGTACACACACACACACACGTACACACACACACACACACACACACACACACACACACACACACACACACACACACACACACACACACACACACACACACACACACACACACACACACGTACACTCACACACACACACACACACACACACACACATTCATACAGTATTCCTCAGTATGTTATTCTCAGCCGGTGGCCTCAATAAGATGTATGTGTATTAACCTGATTAGGCTGGTTCAGTGGAGTGGACAGAACAGTGGAGTGGACCGAACAGTGGAGTGGACAGAATAGTGGAGTGGACAGAATAGTGGAGTGGACAGAACAGTGGAGTGGACCGAACAGTGGAGTGGACAGAACAGTGGAGTGGACAGAATAGTGGAGTGGACAGAATAGTGGAGTGGACCGAACAGTGGAGTGGACAGAACAGTGGAGTGGACCGAATAGTGGAGTGGACAGAATAGTGGAGTGGACAGAATAGTGGAGTGGACAGAATAGTGGAGTGGACAGAATAGTGGAGTGGACCGAATAGTGGAGTGGACAGAACAGTGGAGTGGACAGAACAGTGTTGAGATGTGGAGTGGACAGAACAGTGGAGTGGACAGAACAGTGGAGTGGACAGAACAGTGGAGTGGACAGAACAGTGGAGTGGACCGAATAGTGGAGTGGACAGAATAGTGGAGTGGACAGAATAGTGGAGTGGACCGAATAGTGGAGTGGACCGAATAGTGGAGTGGACGAATAGTGGAGTGGACAGAATAGTGGAGTGGACAGAATAGTGGAGTGGACAGAATAGTGGAGTGGACAGAATAGTGAGTGGACAGAATAGTGGAGTGGACAGAATAGTGGAGTGGACAGAACAGTGGAGTGGACAGAACAGTGTTGAGATGTGGAGTGGACAGAACAGTGGAGTGGACAGAACAGTGGAGTGGACAGAACAGTGGAGTGGACAGAACAGTGTTGAGATGTGGAGTGGACAGAACAGTGGAGTGGACAGAACAGTGGAGTGGACAGAACAGTGGAGTGGACAGAACAGTGTTGAGATGTGGAGTGGACAGAACAGTGGAGTGGACAGAACAGTGGAGTGGACAGAACAGTGGAGTGGACCGAACAGTGGAGTGGACCGAATAGTGGAGTGGACCGAATAGTGGAGTGGACAGAATAGTGGAGTGGACAGAATAGTGGAGTGGACAGAATAGTGGAGTGGACAGAATAGTGGAGTGGACAGAAGAGTGGAGTGGACAGAACAGTGTTGAGATGTGGAGTGGACAGAACAGTGGAGTGGACAGAACAGTGGAGTGGACAGAACAGTGGAGTGGACAGAACAGTGTTGAGATGTGGAGTGGACAGAACAGTGGAGTGGACAGAACAGTGGAGTGGACAGAACAGTGTTGAGATGTGGTGGACAGAACAGTGGAGTGGACAGAACAGTGGAGTGGACAGAACAGTGGAGTGGACAGAACAGTGGAGTGGACAGAATAGTGGAGTGGACAGAATAGTGGAGTGGACAGAATAGTGGAGTGGACAGAATAGTGGAGTGGACAGAATAGTGGAGTGGACAGAATAGTGGAGTGGACAGAATAGTGGAGTGGACAGAACAGTGGAGTGGACAGAACAGTGTTGAGATGTGGAGTGGACAGAACAGAACAGTGGAGTGGACAGAGTAGTGGAGTGGACAGAACAGAACAGTGGAGTGGACAGAATAGTGGAGTGGACAGAACAGAACAGTGGAGTGGACAGAACAGAACAGTGGAGTGGACAGAACAGTGGAGTGGACAGAACAGTGGAGTGGACAGAACAGTGTTGAGATGTGGAGTGGACAGAACAGAACAGTGTAGTGGACAGAACAGTGGAGTGGACAGAACAGTGGAGTGGACAGAACAGTGTTGAGATGTGGAGTGGACAGAACAGTGATGTGGACAGAACAGTGGAGTGGACAGAACAGTGGAGTGGACAGAACAGTGGAGTGGACAGAACAGTGGAGTGGACAGAACAGTGGAGTGGACAGAACGGTGGAGTGGACAGAATGGTGGAGTGGACTGAGCAGTGAAGTGGACAGAACAGTGGAGTGGACAGAACAGTGGAGTGGACAGAACAGTGTTGAGATGTGAAGTGGATAGAACAGTGGAGTGGACAGAACAGTGAAGTGGACAGAACAGTGTTGAGATGTGGAGTGGATAGAACAGTGGAGTGGACAGAACAGTGGAGTGGACAGAACAGTGTTGAGATGTGGAGTGGACAGAACAGTGGAGTGGACAGAACAGTGGAGTGGACAGAACAGTGACGTGGACAGAACAGTGTTGAGATGTGGAGTGGACAGAACAGAACAGTGGAGTGGACAGAACAGTGGAGTGGACAGAACAGTGGAGTGGACAGAACAGTGTTGAGATGTGGAGTGGACAGAACGGTGGAGTGGACAGAACGGTGGAGTGGACAGAACAGTGGAGTGGACAGAACAGTGGAGTGGACAGAATGGTGGAGTGGACAGAACAGTGGAGTGGACAGAACAGTGTTGAGATGTGGAGTGGACAGAACAGTGACGTGGACAGAACAGTGGAGTGGACAGAACAGTGGAGTGGACAGAACAGTGGAGTGGACAGAATGGTGGAGTGGATAGAAGTGTGGAGTGGACTGAGCAGTGAAGTGGACAGAACAGTGGAGTGGACAGAACAGTGGAGTGGACAGAACAGTGGAGTGGACAGAACAGTGTTGAGATGTGAAGTGGATAGAACAGTGGAGTGGACAGAACAGTGAAGTGGACAGAACAGTGTTGAGATGTGGAGTGGATAGAACAGTGGAGTGGACAGAACAGTGGAGTGGACAGAACAGTGTTGAGATGTGGAGTGGACAGAACAGTGGAGTGGACAGAACAGTGGAGTGGACAGAACAGTGACGTGGACAGAACAGTGTTGAGATGTGGAGTGGACAGAACAGTGGAGTGGACAGAACAGTGGAGTGGACAGAACAGTGTTGAGATGTGGAGTGGACAGAACGGTGGAGTGGACAGAACGGTGGAGTGGACAGAACGGTGGAGTGGACAGAACAGTGGAGTGGACAGAACAGTGGAGTGGACAGAACAGTGTTGAGATGTGAAGTGGACAGAACAGAGCAGTGGAGTGGACAGAACAGTGTAGTGGACAGAGCAGTGGAGTGGACAGAACAGTGGAGTGGACAGAACAGTGTGTCTTTTAAATGCTGTAAATTAAGTCAATTGAGTCATGAGAGAGAGAGAGAGAGAGAGTGTGTGTTTGTGAGGGGGGGGGGGGGCATGGTGTGTGACCTCTTGTCTCAGACTTTAATTAAAATCTCACCCAGACGTCCTCTTCCACGCCATGGCTCAGATTCCCACAGCTCTGTTCATACACACACACACACACACACACACACACACACATTCCCGGTGCATCCTGCAGC
Source organism: Oncorhynchus masou masou (assembly GCF_036934945.1). Lineage (NCBI taxonomy): Eukaryota > Metazoa > Chordata > Actinopteri > Salmoniformes > Salmonidae > Oncorhynchus > Oncorhynchus masou. The sequence goes on from NW_027012157.1 coordinate 5,045, forward strand.
TCACCACATGTCCTTCCACCTTTCTCTCTCCTCTCTCTGCTTGATGACTTTTCCATGAAAGGCCTTTTCATTAATCCACCTCAGGGAACCTCAGCTCTCTGTCTCCACTTCACAGAGCACACACACACACACACACACACACACACACACACACACACACACACACACACACACACACACACACACACACACACACACACACACACACACACACATACAGACACAGACACACATACATACATACATACATACATACATACATACATACATACATACATACATACATACATACATACATACATACATACATACATACATACATACATACATACATACATACGTACATACGTACGTATGGGGGGGGGGGCATGGTGTGTGACCTCTTGTCTCAGACTTTAATTAAAATCTCACCCAGACGTCCTTTTCCACGCCATGGCTCAGATTCCCACAGCTCTGTTCATACATACATACATACATACATACATACATACATACATACATACATACATACATACATACGTACGTACGTACGTACATACATACATACATACACCATGCCCCCCCCTCTCACAAACATACATACATACATACATACATACATACATACGTGCACTGCCTACGTCGCCTGCCTGTCTGTACATACATACATACATACACCATGCCCCCCCCCTCTCACAAACACACACTCTCTCTCACGCACGCACGCACGCACGCACGCACGCACACTCACAGTTACACACACACACACGTTTGTAGAAATACAACTGAGGCCTGGTGTTGTGTCCGGACGGCCAGCAAAACCCCATCAGGTCAGCGTACGTGGTTTGAATGTAATAAGATAGAATAGAAGTTGTTTTTAAAGTGGACTATTTGTTATTATTACCTTTGTTTGTGTGACATAATTAGTAGTTATTTCTAGAGCTGGGTGGTTCCTCTCCTCATGAACCTCTAACTGTGAAGGCTAATTACCAGCTTTTATAATGCTGCAATTAAGACGGAGCCTGCCTGCTGCCTGCTCTGCCTGCTGCCTGCTCTGCCTGCTGCCTGGTCTGCCTGCTGCCTGCTCTGCCTGGTCTGCCTGCTGCCTGCTCTGTCTGCTCTGCCTGCTGCCTGGTCTGCCTGCTGCCTGCTCTGCCTGGTCTGCCTGCTCTGCCTGCTGCCTGCTGCCTGCTCTGTCTGCTCTGCCTGCTGCCTGCTCTGCCTGCTGCCTGCTGCCTGCTGCCTGCTGCCTGCTCTGCCTGCTGCCTGCTCTGCCTGCTCTGCCTGCTGCCTGCTGCCTGCTGCCTGCTCTGCCTGCTGCCTGCTCTGCCTGCTCTGCCTGCTCTGTCTGCTCTGCCTGCTGCCTGCTCTGCCTGCTGCCTGCTCTGCCTGCTGCCTGCTCTGCCTGCTCTGCCTGCTGCCTGCTCTGCCTGCTGCCTGCTCTGTCTGCTCTGCCTGCTGCCTGCTCTGCCTGCTGCCTGCTCTGCCTGCTGCCTGCTCTGCCTGCCTGCTCTGCCTGCTGCCTGCTCTGCCTGCTGCCTGCTGCCTGCTGCCTGCTCTGCCTGCTGCCTGCTCTGCCTGCTGCCTGCTGCCTGCTCTGCCTGCTGCCTGCTGCCTGCTCTGGGAGACTCCTGATGACCGTTTCATGTGCTTTAATCATATAGCGGATATGAGCACAATTAAAGGCACACTCCTTAAGTGGTCAGTCAACGTGGGCTTGTTTAAATTGTAGTTTCTTCCTTGTCTTTCACTGTGCTGTTGCTCTTTATGGGACAAGGCCTGGCTAGGTTGTGTTACTGTAAAAGGATTTAGGGGACTAGGGCTAGGCTGTCCAGGTTGTGTTACTGTAAATCTCTCTAGGGGACTAAGGCTGGCTAGGTTGTTACTGTAAAGTTATTTAGTGGACTAGGGCTAGGCTGGCCAGGTTGTGTTACTGTAAAGTTATTTAGCGACTAGGGCTAGGCCATGTTACTGTAAAGTTATCTAGCGACTAGGGATAGACTGGCTAGGCCGTGTTACTGTAAAGTTATTTGGCGACTAGGGATAGGCTGGCTAGTCCGTGTTACTGTAAAGTTATTTAGCGACTACGGCTAGGCTGGCTAAGCCGTGTTACTGTAAAGTTATATAGCGACTAGGGCTAGGCTGGCTAGGCCGTGTTACTGTAAAGTTATTTAGCGACTAGGGCTAGGCCGTGTTACTGTAAAGTTATCTAGCGACTAGGACTTGGCTGGCTAGGCCGTGTTACTGTAAAGTTATTTAGCGACTAGGGATAGACTGGCTAGGGCGTGTTACTGTAAAGTTATTTAGCGACTAGGGCTAGGCCGTGTTACTGTAAAGTTATCTAGCGACTAGGACTTGGCTGGCTAGGCCGTGTTACTGTAAAGTTATTTAGCGACTAGGGATAGACTGGCTAGTCCGTGTTACTGTAAAGTTATTTAGCGACTCGGTCTAGGCCGTGTTACTGTAAAGTTATTGTT
>NW_027012158.1:0-20543 GCF_036934945.1 Oncorhynchus masou masou
TGTTTCAAGATTAACTAGTCTTGTAACACAGGCTGTTTTCAGACTAACTAGTCCTGTAACACAGGCTGTTTACAGGATAACTAGTCCTTTAACACAGGCTGTTTACAGGATAACTAGTCCTTTAACACAGACTGTTTTCAGACTAACTAGTCCTTTAACACAGGCTGTTTTCAGACTAACTAGTCCTGTAACACAGGTTGTTTACAGGATAACTAGTCCTGTAACACAGGCTGTTTACAGGATAACTAGTCCTTTAACACAGGCTGTTTTCAGACTAACTAGTCCTTTAACACAGGCTGTTTACAGGATAACTAGTCCTTTAACACAGGCTGTTTTCAGACTAACTAGTCCTTTAACACAGGCTGTTTTCAGACTAACTAGTCCTGTAACACAGGTTGTTTACAGGATAACTAGTCCTTTAACACAGGCTGTTTTCAGACTAACTAGTCCTATAACACAGGCTGTTTACAGGATAACTAGTCCTTTAACACAGACTGTTTTCAGACTAACTAGTCCTTTAACACAGGCTGTTTTCAGACTAACTAGTCCTTTAACACAGGCTGTTTACAGGATAACTAGTCCTTTAACACAGACTGTTTTCAGACTAACTAGTCCTGTAACACAGGCTGTTTACAGGATAACTAGTCCTTTAACACAGGCTGTTTTCAGACTAACTAGTCCTTTAACACAGGCTGTTTACAGGATAACTAGTCCTTTAACACAGGCTGTTTTCAGACTAACTAGTCCTTTAACACAGGCTGTTTTCAGACTAACTAGTCCTATAACACAGGCTGTTTACAGGATAACTAGTCCTTTAACACAGACTGTTTTCAGACTAACTAGTCCTGTAACACAGGCTGTTTACAGGATAACTAGTCCTGTAACACAGGCTGTTTTTCAGACTAACTAGTCCTTTAACACAGGCTGTTTACAGGATAACTAGTCCTTTAACACAGGCTGTTTTCAGACTAACTAGTCCTTTAACACAGGCTGTTTTCAGACTAACTAGTCCTATAACACAGGCTGTTTACAGGATAACTAGTCCTTTAACACAGGCTGTTTTCAGACTAACTAGTGCTGTAACACAGGCTGTTTACAGGATAACTAGTCCTTTAACACAGGCTGTTTTCAGACTAACTAGTCCTTTAACACAGACTGTTTTCAGACTAACTAGTCCTGTAACACAGGCTGTTTACAGGATAACTAGTCCTTTAACACAGGCTGTTTTCAGACTAACTAGTCCTTTAACACAGGCTGTTTACAGGATAACTAGTCCTTTAACACAGGCTGTTTTCAGACTAACTAGTCCTTTAACACAGGCTGTTTTCAGACTAACTAGTCCTATAACACAGGCTGTTTACAGGATAACTAGTCCTTTAACACAGACTGTTTTCAGACTAACTAGTCCTGTAACACAGGCTGTTTACAGGATAACTAGTCCTGTAACACAGGCTGTTTTCAGACTAACTAGTCCTTTAACACAGGCTGTTTACAGGATAACTAGTCCTTTAACACAGGCTGTTTTCAGACTAACTAGTCCTTTAACACAGACTGTTTTCAGACTAACTAGTCCTGTAACACAGGCTGTTTACAGGATAACTAGTCCTTTAACACAGGCTGTTTTCAGACTAACTAGTCCTTTAACACAGGCTGTTTTCAGACTAACTAGTCCTATAACACAGGCTGTTTACAGGATAACTAGTCCTTTAACACAGGCTGTTTTCAGACTAACTAGTGCTGTAACACAGGCTGTTTACAGGATAACTAGTCCTTTAACACAGGCTGTTTTCAGACTAACTAGTCCTTTAACACAGGCTGTTTTCAGACTAACTAGTCCTTTAACACAGGCTGTTTACAGGATAACTAGTCCTTTAACACAGACTGTTTTCAGACTAACTAGTCCTGTAACACAGGCTGTTTACAGGATAACTAGTCCTTTAACACAGGCTGTTTTCAGACTAACTAGTCCTTTAACACAGGCTGTTTACAGGATAACTAGTCCTTTAACACAGGCTGTTTTCAGACTAACTAGTCCTATAACACAGGCTGTTTTCAGACTAACTAGTCCTATAACACAGACTGTTTTCAGACTAACTAGTCCTTTAACACAGACTGTTTTCAGACTAACTAGTCCTTTAACACAGGCTGTTTTCAGACTAACTAGTCCTTTAACACAGGCTGTTTACAGGATAACTAGTCCTTTAACACAGGCTGTTTTCAGACTAACTAGTCCTTTAACACAGGCTGTTTTCAGACTAACTAGTCCTGTAACACAGGCTGTTTACAGGATAACTAGTCCTTTAACACAGACTGTTTTCAGACTAACTAGTCCTTAAAAGGATCATTGAGTCAGAGGAGAGTCTGCATCCCAAATGGCATAGGGAGGGAGTGAGGGAGGGATGGAGGGAGGGAGTGATAGATAGATGGAGGGATGGAATGATAGATAGATGGAGGGAATGATAGATAGATGGAGGGAGGGAATGATAGATAGATGGAGGGAGTGATAGATAGATGGAGGGAGGGAATGATAGATAGATGGAGGGATGGAATGATAGATAGATGGAGGGAATGATAGATAGATGGAGGGAGGGAATGATAGATAGATGGAGGGAGGGAATGATAGATAGATGGAGTGAATGATAGATAGATGGAGGGAGGGAATGATAGATAGATGGAGGGAGGGAATGATAGATAGATAGAGGGGAGGGAATGATAGATAGATGGAGGGAGGGCATGATAGATAGATGGAGGGAGGGAATGATAGATAGATGGAGAGAGGGAATGATAGATAGATGGAGGGAGGGAATGATAGATAGATGGAGGGAGGGAATGATAGATAGATGGAGGGAGTGAATGATAGATAGATGGAGGGGGTGAATGATAGATAGATGGAGGGAGGAATGATAGATAGATGGAGGGAGGGAATGATAGATAGATGGAGGGAGGGAATGATAGATAGATGGAGGGGGTGAATGATAGATAGATGGAAGGAGTGAATGATAGATAGATGGAGGGAGTGAATGATAGATAGATGGAGGGGTGAATGATAGATAGATGGAGGGGGTGAATGATAGATAGATGGAGGGAGTGAATGATATATAGATGGAGGGAGGGAATGATAGATAGATGGAGGGAGGGAATGAGAGATAGATGGAGGGAGGGAATGATAGATAGATGGAGGGGAGGGAATGATAGATAGATGGTGGGAGGGAATGATAGATAGATGGAGGGAGTGAATGATAGATAGATGGAGGGGGTGAATGATAGATAGATGGAGGGAGGGAATGATATATAGATGGAGGGAGGGAATGATAGATAGATGGAGGGAGGGAATGATAGATAGATGGAGGGGTTGAATGATAGATAGATGGAGGGAGTGAATGATAGATAGATGGAGGGAGGGAATGATAGATAGATGGAGGGAGGGAATGATAGATAGATGGAGGGAGGGAATGATAGATAGATGGAGGGAGGGAATGATAGATAGATTGAGGGAGGGAATGATAGATAGATGGAGGGGGTGAATGATAGATAGATGGAGGGGTGAATGATAGATAGATGGAGGGAGGGAATGATAGATAGATGGAGGAGGGAATGATATATAGATGGAGGGAGGGAATGATAGATAGATGGAGGGAGGGGAATGATAGATAGATGGAGGGAGTGAATGATAGATAGATGGAGGGAGTGAATGATAGATAGATGGAGGGAGGGAATGATATATAGATGGAGGGAGGGAATGATAGATAGATAGATAGGTAGATAGATAGATAGATAGATAGATAGATAGATAGATGGATAGATAGATAGATAGATAGATAGATAGATAGATAGATGGAGGGAGGGAATGATAGATAGATGGAGGGAGGGAATGATAGATAGATTGAGGGAGGGAATGATAGATAGATGGAGGGAGGGAATGATAGATAGATGGAGGGAGTGAGTGAATGATAGATAGATGGAGGGGGTGAATGATAGATAGATGGAGGGAGGGAATGATAGATAGATGGAGGAAGGGAATGATAGATAGATGGAGGGAGGGAATGATAGATAGATGGAGGGGGTGAATGATAGATAGATGGAGGGAGTGAATGATAGATAGATGGAGGGAGTGAATGATAGATAGATGGAGGGAGTGAATGATAGATAGATGGAGGGGGTGAATGATAGATAGATGGAGGGGGTGAATGATAGGTAGATGGAGGGAGTGAATGATATATAGATGGAGGGAAGGAATGATAGATAGATGGAGGGAGGGAATGATAGATAGATGGAGGGAGGGAATGATAGATAGATGGAGGGAGGGAATGATAGATAGATGGAGGGAGGGAATGATAGATAGATGGAGGGAGGGAATGATAGATAGATGGAGGGAGGGAATGATAGATAGATGGAGGGAGGGAATGATAGATAGATGGAGGGAGGGGAATGATAGATAGATTGAGGGAGGGAATGATAGATAGATGGAGGGGGTGAATGATAGATAGATGGAGGGGGTGAATGATAGATAGATGGAGGGAGGGAATGATAGATAGATGGAGGGGAGGGAATGATAGATAGATGGAGGGAGGGAATGATAGATAGATGGAGGGAGGGAATGATAGATAGATGGAGGGAGTGAATGATAGATAGATGGAGGGAGTGAATGATAGATAGATGGAGGGAGGGAATGATATATAGATGGAGGGAGGGAATGATAGATAGATGGAGGGAGGGAATGATAGATAGATGGAGGGAGTGAATGATAGATAGATGGAGGGAGGGAATGATATATAGATAGAGTGAGTGAATGATAGATAGATGGAGGGAGTGAATGATAGATAGATGGAGGGAGTGAATGATAGATAGATGGAGGGAGTGAATGATAGATAGATGGAGGGAATGATAGATAGATGGAGGGGAGTGAATGATAGAGTAGATGGAGGGAGGGAATGATAGATAGATAGATGGAGGGAATGATAGATAGATGGAGGGAGTGAATGATAGATAGATGGAGGGAGGGAATGATATATAGATGGAGGGAGGGAATGATAGATAGATAGATGGAGGGAATGATAGATAGATAGAGGGAATGATAGATAGATGGAGGAGTGAATGATAGATAGATGGAGGGAGGGAATGATATATAGATGGAGGGAGTGAATGATAGATAGATGGAGGGGGTGAATGATAGATAGATGGAGGGAATGATAGATAGATGGAGGGAGGGAATGATATATAGATGGAGGGAGTGAATGATAGATAGATGGAGGGAGGGAATGATATATAGATGGAGGGAGTGAATGATAGATAGATGGAGGGAGGCGAATGATTGATAGATGGAGGGAATGATAGATAGATGGAGGGAGTGAATGATAGATAGATGGAGGGAGGGAATGATAGATAGATGGAGGGAGGGAATGATATATAGATGGAGGGAGTGAATGATAGATAGATGGAGGGGGTGAATGATAGATAGATGGAGGGAATGATAGATAGATGGAGGGAGGGAATGATATATAGATGGAGGGAGTGAATGATAGATAGATGGAGGGAGGGAATGATATATAGATGGAGGGAGTGAATGATAGATAGATGGAGGGGCGAATGATAGATAGATGGATGGAATGATAGATAGATGGAGGGAGTGAATGATAGATAGATGGAGGGAATGATAGATAGATGGAGGGAGTGAATGATAGATAGATGGAGGGAATGATAGATAGATGGAGGGAGGGAATGATAGATAGATGGAGGGGGTGAATGATAGATAGATAGATGGAGTGAATGATAGATAGATGGAGGGAATGATAGATAGATGGAGGGAGGGAATGATAGATAGATGGAGGGAGGGAATGATAGATAGATGGAGGGAATGATAGATAGATGGAGGGAGGGAATGATATATAGATGGAGGGAGGGAATGATAGATAGATGGAGGGAGGGAATGATAGATAGATGGAGGGAGTGAATGATAGATAGATGGAGGGAGGGAATGATATATAGATAGAGTGAGTGAATGATAGATAGATGGAGGGAGTGAATGATAGATAGATGGAGGGAGTGAATGATAGATAGATGGAGGGAGTGAATGATAGATAGATGGAGGGAATGATAGATAGATGGAGGGAGTGAATGATAGAGTAGATGGAGGGAGGGAATGATAGATAGATAGATGGAGGGAATGATAGATAGATGGAGGGAGTGAATGATAGATAGATGGAGGGAGGGAATGATATATAGATGGAGGGAGGGAATGATAGATAGATAGATGGAGGGAATGATAGATAGATAGAGGGAATGATAGATAGATGGAGGGAGTGAATGATAGATAGATGGAGGGAGGGAATGATATATAGATGGAGGGAGTGAATGATAGATAGATGGAGGGGGTGAATGATAGATAGATGGAGGGAATGATAGATAGATGGAGGGAGGGAATGATATATAGATGGAGGGAGTGAATGATAGATAGATGGAGGGAGGGAATGATATATAGATGGAGGGAGTGAATGATAGATAGATGGAGGGGGCGAATGATTGATAGATGGAGGGAATGATAGATAGATGGAGGGAGTGAATGATAGATAGATGGAGGGAGGGAATGATAGATAGATGGAGGGAGGGAATGATATATAGATGGAGGGAGTGAATGATAGATAGATGGAGGGGGTGAATGATAGATAGATGGAGGGAATGATAGATAGATGGAGGGAGGGAATGATATATAGATGGAGGGAGTGAATGATAGATAGATGGAGGGAGGGAATGATATATAGATGGAGGGAGTGAATGATAGATAGATGGAGGGGGCGAATGATAGATAGATGGATGGAATGATAGATAGATGGAGGGAGTGAATGATAGATAGATGGAGGGAATGATAGATAGATGGAGGGAGTGAATGATAGATAGATGGAGGGAATGATAGATAGATGGAGGGAGGGAATGATAGATAGATGGAGGGGGTGAATGATAGATAGATAGATGGAGTGAATGATAGATAGATGGAGGGAATGATAGATAGATGGAGGGGAGGGAATGATAGATAGATGGAGGGAGGGAATGATAGATAGATGGAGGGAATGATAGATAGATGGAGGGAGGGAATGATAGATAGATGGAGGGAATGATAGATAGATGGAGGGAATGATAGATAGATGGAGGTAGGGAATGATAGATAGATGGAGGGAGGGAGGGAATGATAGATAGATGGAGGTATTGGAAGATGGAGCATAGTGTATAGGAAACAGCAGGGAAGCCCAGATTTCAATCAGAGTGGTTGGTAGGAGGCCAGGCTTTCCTCAAGCTGATGCGTAGCAGTCTGAAAGGACATTGCATGGTCCTGCTGTGGGTGTGGCCTGGGAGATGGAATACACCTGTGTCCAAAATGGGACCCTATACCCCTATATAGACCAGGGCTCTGGTCAAACGTAGTGCACTATGTAGGGTGCAATTTGGTATGGAGACACAGACAGGAAGGGTGCTCAACGATGCTTCCCAGGTGCTCATTTAGCAGAGGTGCATCTGTGAGAAGAGATGGAGGGCACAACAGCATGACCTTCCTTGGTGTACCATAAACATCATGTGGACTGCTGGTGCAGCATTAGCTAGCAGCCTAAGCTAACTCAGGTGCAGTACCTACAGTGTGTTATGTTGTACCTGGGCCCAGATAAAGAAATTAATCCTCTACCTTTTAACCCAAAAGTGAAACCGTACAACCACACTATGCTGTATAGCCTTGGTCATTTCAAAGCAGGTTATTCTGACGAGTGCTATGCTGCATCCAAACACCTGCAGATTTAATTTCAAACCTCAGGGCTATTTTGAAAAAAATATAAATGCAAACCTAGTAGAAAGAGGAGGAGGAGGAGGGTCCAGAGCACCCCTCTGTCTCTCTGTTGATCCCTCATAGGAGGAATAGAAAGAGGAGGAGGAGGAGGGTCCAGAGCACCCCTCTGTCTCTGTTGATCCCTCTGCAGGAGGTAGAAGGAGGAGGGGGAGGGGTCCAGAGCACCCCTCTGTCTCTGTTGATCCCTCATAGGAGGAGTAGAAAGAGGAGGAGGAGGAGGGTCCAGAGCACCCCTCTGTCTCTGTTAATCCCTCATAGGAGGAGTAGAAAGAGGAGGAGGAGGAGGGTCCAGAGCACCCCTCTGTCTCTGTTGATCCCTCATAGGAGGAGTAGAAAGAGGAGGAGGAGGGGGACGGTCCAGAGCACCCCTCTGTCTCTGTTGATCCCTCATAGGAGGAGTAGAAAGAGGAGGAGGAGGAGGGTCCAGAGCACCCCCCTGTCTCTCTGTTGATCCCTCATAGGAGGAATAGAAAGAGGAGGAGGAGGGTCCAGAGCACCCCTCTGTCTCTGTTGATCCCTCATAGGAGGAGTAGAAAGAGGAGGAGGAGGAGGGTCCAGAGCACCCCCCTGTGTTGATCCCTCACATGATGACGATGATGAGTCACTGTAGTCAGTTATATAACAAAACCTCTCATCTCTCTCCTCTCTCCTTCTCTTTCTCTCTCATTCCTGACCTCCCTCTCTTTCTCTCTCATTCCTGATCTACCTCTCTTTCTCTGTCATTCCTCATCTCCCTCTTTTTCTCTGTCATTCCTCATCTCCCTCTCTCTCTTTATTTCCCACTTTCTCTCCCTCCCGCTCTCATCTCTCTCTCACTCCCTCTTTCTCTCCCTCCCTCTCTGATCTGCCTGAGAGCTCCTTCCTCTTCACTGAGCAGGTAATACTCCTTCACATTGCTGTGCCAATAATAGCAGACAAGCCTAGTCCTGCATGCCCTTCCTTCCTTCCTTCCCTCCCACCCAGCTAAACAGAAGGAGGTTGTTGATGTTCCGTGTTTTCTTCCCACCTCAGCACTATTGTTGTGATGTCATGATGTTGATGTTTGTTTTACTTCCTATAATACCATCTTTAACATTGCTGTTTATTTAACGTTAATGTTATACAGTACGGGCGTCATAATCAGAGAATCAACGTTACCAACATGTCAACAAAGGCTATAAAATGCTATGAGGCTGTCTGTGGAGAACAGTTTATTTATTGACCTGTTTCTTTGCCAGATCTGATTTGTGTGAGTGCCAGTCATGTTTGGGATGACAACCAAAGGAAGAGGTGTTGGCGTATGAAGCACAAACAAACAGATCTGTGCTAACAGTCTCAAACAGTTTAACAGTTGCTAAGAAGTTACCTGCGGCTAACAGTTGACTTGTTATGTTGCTGGAGATGGTATGAGATTATACCAAGTGGAGAGACAGTAGGAACACCCTGCTAGGCTGTGTTTCTAGAGGTGTGATGCTAATAGCCTGGGTCTGGAACACCCTGCTAGGCTGTGTTTCTAGAGGTGTGATGCTTATAGCCTGGGTCTGGAACACCCTGCTAGGCTGTGTTTCTAGAGGTGTGATGCTTATAGCCTGGGTCTGGAACACCCTGCTAGGATGTGTTTCTAGAGGTGTGATACTAATAGCCTGGGTCTGGAACACCCTGCTAGGATGTGTTTCTAGAGGTGTGATGCTAATAGCCTGGGTCTGGAACACCCTGCTAGGATGTGTTTCGAGAGGTGTGATGCTAATAGCCTGGGTCTGGAACACCCTGCTAGGCTGTGTTTCGAGAGGTGTGATGCTTATAGCCTGGGTCTGGAACACCCTGCTAGGATGTGTTTCGAGAGGTGTGATGCTTATAGCCTGGGTCTGGAACACCCTGCTAGGATGTGTTTCGAGAGGTGTGATGCTAATAGCCTGGGTCTGGAACACCCTGCTAGGCTGTGTTTCGAGAGGTGTGATGCTTATAGCCTGGGTCTGGAACACCCTGCTAGGATGTGTTTCGAGAGGTGTGATGCTAATAGCCTGGGTCTGGAACACCCTGCTAGGCTGTGTTTCTAGAGGTGTGATGCTTATAGCCTGGGTCTGGAACACCCTGCTAGGCTGTGTTTCTAGAGGTGTGATGCTTATAGCCTGGGTCTGGAACACCCTGCTAGGCTGTGTTTCTAGAGGTGTGATACTAATAGCCTGGGTCTGGAACACCCTGCTAGGCTGTGTTTCTAGAGGTGTGATGCTTATAGCCTGGGTCTGGAACACCACTATGTAGTGTTTCTAGAGGTGGATGCTAATAGCCTGTGTCTGGAACACCCTGCTAGGCTGTGTTTCTAGAGGTGTGATACTAATAGCCTGGGTCTGGAACACCCTGTCAGGCTGTGTTTCTAGAGGTGTGATACTAATAGCCTGGGTCTGGAACACCCTGCCAAGCTGTGTTTCTAGAGGTGTGATACTAATAGCCTGGGTCTGGAACACCCTGCCAAGCTGTGTTTCTAGAGGTGTGATACTAATAGCCTGGGTCTGGAACACCCTGCTAGGCTGTGTTTCGAGAGGTGTGATACTAATAGCCTGGGTCTGGAACACCCTGCTAGGCTGTGTTTCGAGAGGTGTGATGCTTATAGCCTGGGTCTGGAACACCCTGCTAGGCTGTGTTTCTAGAGGTGTGATACTAATAGCCTGGGTCTGGAACACCCTGCCAAGCTGTGTTTCTAGAGGTGTGATACTAATAGCCTGGGTCTGGAACACCCTGCCAAGCTGTGTTTCTAGAGGTGTGATACTAATAGCCTGGGTCTGGAACACCCTGCTAGGCTGTGTTTCGAGAGGTGTGATACTAATAGCCTGGGTCTGGAACACCCTGCTAGGCTGTGTTTCGAGAGGTGTGATGCTTATAGCCTGGGTCTGGAACACCCTGCTAGGCTGTGTTTCGAGAGGTGTGATGCTTATAGCCTGGGTCTGGAACACCCTGCTAGGCTGTGTTTCTAGAGGTGTGATACTAATAGCCTGGGTCTGGAACACCATGCCAGGCTGTGTTTCTAGAGGTGTGATGCTAATAGCCTGGGTCTGGAACACCCTGTCAGGCTGTGTTTCTAGAGGTGTGATGCTAATAGCCTGGGTCTGGAACACCATGCCAGGCTGTGTTTCTAGAGGTGTGATGCTAATAGCCTGGGTCTGGAACACCCTGCCAGGCTGTTTCTAGAGGTGTGATGCTAATAGCCTGGGTCTGGAACACCCTGCCAGGCTGTGTTTCTAGAGGTGTGATGCTAATAGCCTGGGTCTGGAACACCACTATGTAGTGTTTCTAGAGGTGGATGCTAATAGCCTGTGTCTGGAACACCACTATGTAGTGTTTACAGAATGACTACACTGTTAACCACAAACCATTACAACAGGAGGAGGAGTAGAGGGAGGAGGTGGAGGAGGTTGAAGATAAGAGAGAGAGAGAGGACAAGGAGGAGGAGGAGGAGAGGGAGGAGGAGGAGTGGAGAGAAGAGAGAGAGAGGACAGGGAGGAGGAGGAGAGGAGAGGGAAGAAGAGGAGAGGGAGGAGGAGGAGGGGAGAGGGAGAGAAGAGAGAGGACAGGGAGGAGGAGGAGAGGGAGAGAAGAGAGAGAGAGAGAGAGGAGAGGGAGGGGGAGGAGGGGAGAGGGAGAGAAGAGAGAGGACAGGGAGGAGGAGGAGAGAGAGAGAAGAGAGAGAGAGGAGAGGGAGGGAGGAGGGAGGGAGAGAGAGAGGAGAGGGAGGAGGAGGAGGGGAGAGGGAGAGAAGAGAGAGAGAGGACAGGGAGGAGGAGGGGAGAGAGAGAGGAGAGGGAGGGAGGAGGAGGGGAGAGGGAGAGAAGAGAGGAGAGGACAGGGAGGAGGAGAGGACAAGGAGAGGAGGAGAGGAGAGAGGAGAGAGAGGGAGGGAGGAGGAGGGGGAGGGGAGAGAAGAGAGGGAGGAGGAGGGTAGAGAGGGAGGAGGAGTGGATTTGTGGGGCATTGTGTGGAGTAGGGCTGTCAATAATGGCCTAAAAGTAGTATCTACATTTTTTCAGAGGTTTGGACGATACACAATATACATCTAGATTTCTTGTTTTCTCTGTACAAATTTAAAAAGGCATAATTTTAATAGATTTTTCTTTATTAAAAAATATGTAGGCCTATTTGTGCAAACAAAATGAACACACACCCACATGTCTATTCTATTGTTTCTCGAATTCTGACCACTACCTGTTTGTCATTTTGTCATTAGTATAATCGTTTTGATTGAAAATGTGTTAATTTGTTGTTATAATTAAAACAGCCTGTGGTTATTTGCTATTGGTTTGGCAGAATGACTCATCTACTAACACATTAGCCTACAGTTGGCCTGAACATAACTTTCTTGAATGCACTTTAATTATCCAATGTCACACTGAGCGATGGCGAGGCAGCTTCCAGCACTGCAGCATTCACATTTGCTGATCCTATTGGCACGTCATCTAAGGTTTTTGTGTTGTGCCCGCAATCGGTTGAGACACAACATGCTCTTGAATTTCTTTAAATATTTTTTATTTATTTCCCCTTTATTTAACTGGTTGGCCAGTTGAGAACAAGTTCTCATTTACAACTGCGACCTGGTCAAGATAGAACAAAGCAGTGCGATACAAACAACACAGAGTTACACATGGGATAAAGAAATGTACAGTCAATAACACAATAGAAAACTATATACAGTGTGTGCAAATGTATTTAAGATTAGGGAGGTAAGGCAATAAATAGGCCATAGTGGCGAAATAATGACAATTTAGCAATTAAACACTGGAATGATAGATGTGCAGAAGATGAATGTGCAAGTAGAGATACTGGGGAGCAAAAAAATAAATAACGATATGGGGATGAGGTAGTTGGGTGGGCTATTTACAGATGGGCTATGTACAGGTGCAATGATCGGTAAGCTTCTCTGACAGCTGATGCTTAAAGTTAGTGAGGGAGATATGCATCTCCAGCTTCAGTGATTTTTGCAATTTGTTCCAGTCATTGGCAGCAAAGAACTGGAAGGAAAGGCAGCCAAAGGAGGAGTGGACTTTGGGGGTTACACGTAGGCATTTGTAGTTGTCCACATATTATATCTCACTGGTCATCCCAAAAGCCAACACTTCCTTTGGCCGCTTTCCTTCCAGTTCTCTTGCTCCCCAGTATCTCTACTTGCACATCATCATCTGCACATCCATCACACCAGCGTTAATTCTAAATTGTAATTATTTCACCTCTGTGGCCTATTTATTGCCTTACCTCCCTATTCTTCTACATTTGCACACACTGTACCTAGATTTTTCTATAGTGTTATTGACTGTACGTTTATTTATGTGTAACTCTGTGTTGTTGTTTTTTGTCGCACTGCTTTGCTTTATCTTGGCCAGGTCACAGTTGTAAATGAGAACTTGTTCTCAACTGGCCTACCTGGTTAAATAAAGGTTAAATGAATAAATATAAATAAATAAAAAATGATGGGGTATGGTTCACCTTTATCTCCGGAATGTTCTGGCATTGGCAAACATGCATGTTTGTTTAAATCAAAAGGGATGCTGTCAAAGAGTGACTAAATTCAATGACAATGATATCCTTTTAAAATCATACAGGTTTATGTCTGTCTATCTTCCTGTTTCCTGTCTCTCCCAGGTTCTCTTTCTAGCAGTCCTGCTTTAAAGTCTGCTTTATTTCTCCTTTATACCTCATAAATGCCCTCTTCCACATTTAATGAGGGCATCTTAGTCATCCTCTGTCAGTTTACATGATATCTTCTCAGTCTTTACTGTTTGAATTCTTCCTCTTTTTCTCTATATAGAGTGAGAGGAAGAACACTATGGCAGTATACATATTTACATCCTGGTCTTCCTCCTCTGTTTCTATAGGGTGAGAGGAAGATGAGTAGTGGTGAAGCTCCTCCCACCATCACCATGGCTCTGATCAACCCCCAGACCGCCTCCGCCTCAGCAGACACCAAACAGTCTTCCACTCAGCAGCTATCCATCAGTGTGTGAGTAAAACTGGAGAAACATTAGAGTAACGTAGTAGTAACATAGTAGTAACTATGGAGTAATACATTAGTAAAATGGTAGTAACAACCTCCGCTGATACCAAGGAGTTTGCCGCCTAGCAACTCCATCAGCTTGTGAACACTGGACAAACACTGGACAAACACTGGACAAACACTGGACAAACACTGGACTAACACTGACAAACACTGGACTAACACTGGACTAACACTGGACAAACACTGACAAACACTGGACTAACACTGGACTAACACTGGACTAACACTGGACAAACACTGGACAAACACTGACTAACACTGGACAAAGACTGACAAACACTGGACTAACACTGGACTAACACTGGACTAACACTGACTAACACTGGACTAGTAACAGCTGTAGCCTTGGAGCAACACTGCAGGAACACAGTAGTAATAACCAGAGTAGTAACACCAGAATGGAGTAGCGTGACAGTGGTTCAACACTAGAAATCATATACATGACCTGAAAGGTAATTTAAAAAACATTAGATATGGAATTTTTTCATCTATACAGTGACTTATTACAGTGTGTCTGTATCTACAGTGACTTCCTTACAGTGTGTCTGTATCTACAGTGACTTCATTACAGTGTGTCTGTGTCTACAGTGACTTCATTACAGTGTGTCTGTGTCTACAGTGACTTCCTTACAGTGTGTCTGTGTCTACAGTGACTTCATTACAGTGTGTCTGTATCTACAGTGACTTCCTTACAGTGTGTCTGTATCTACAGTGACTTCCTCTTTACAGTGTGTCTGTATCTACAGTGACTTCCCCTACAGTGTCTGTGTCTACAGTGACTTCCTTACAATGTGTCTGTCTCTACAGTGACTTCCTTACAGTGTGTCTGTGTCTACAGTGACTTCATTACAGTGTGTCTGTATCTACAGTGACTTCCTTACAGTGTGTCTGTATCTACAGTGACTTCCTTACAGTGTGTCTGTATCTACAGTGACTTCCTTACAGTGTGTCTGTATCTACAGTGACTTCCTTACAGTGTGTCTGTATCTACAGTGACTTCCTTACAATGTGTCTGTGTCTACAGTGACTTCCTTACAGTGTGTCTGTATCTACAGTGACTTCCTTACAATGTGTCTGTGTCTACAGTGACTTCATTACAGTGTGTCTGTATCTACAGTGACTTCCTTTACAATGTGTCTGTGTCTACAGTGACTTTCATTACAGTGTGTCTGTCTCTACAGTGACTTTGGAAAGTATTCAGACCCCTTGACTTTTTCCACATTTTGTGACTTTACAGCCTTATTCTAAAATTGATTAAATTTTTTTCTACACACAATACCCCATAATACCATCTCAATACCCCACAATGACATCTCAATACCCCATAATGACATCACAATACCCCATACACACAATACCCCATACACAATACCCCATACACACAATACCCCATACACAATACCCATACACACAATACCCCATACACATAAATACCCCATACACACAATACCCCATACACACAATACCCCATAATACCATCTCAATAGCCCATAATGACATCACAATACCCCACAATGACATCACAATACCCCATAACACCATCTCAACAGCCCATAATGACATCACAATACCCCACAATGACATCACAATACCCCATAATGACATCTCAATAGCCCATAATGACATCTCAATACCCCATAATGACAAAGCAAAATAGTTGTTTATACATTTTTGGCAAGCTTGGCACACCTGTATTTGGAGAGTTTCTCCCATTCTTCTCTGCAGATCCTCTCAAGGCCACTCAAGGCCATGTCCCAAAGCCACTCCTGCGTTGTCTTGCTGTGCTTAGGGTTGTTGTCCTGTTGGAAGTTGAACCTTTGTGAGCGCTCTGGAGCAGGTTTTCATCAAGGAACACTCTGTACTTTGTTCATCTTTCCTCAATCCTGACTAATCTCCCAGTCCCTGCTGCTGAAAAACATCCTCTCTGAGCTCTACGGACAATTCCTTCCACCTCATGGCTTGGTTTTTGCTCTGACATGCACTGTCAACTGTGGAACATTGTATAGACAGGCGTGTGCCTTTCCAAAGCATGTCCAATCAATTGAATTCACCACAGGTGGACTCCAATCAAGTTGTAGAAACATCTCAAGGATGATCAATGGAAACAGTATACCCCTGAGCTCAATTTGGAGTCTCATAGCAAAGAGTCTGAATACTTATGTAAATAAGGTATTTCTGTTTTTCATTTTTAATAAATGTGCACCAAATTTGTCATTATAGGGTATTGTGTTTAGATTGGTGAGGAGAAAATTATTGAATCCATTTTAGAATAAGGTTGTAACGTAATAACATTTTGAAAAAGTGAAGAAGGTCTGAATACTTTCCGAATACACTGTATGTGAGATTGTTGTAACCTAACATGTAATCCGTTCTTCAGGTGTGCTGCTCTGTACTCCTACAAGCCCCGTCGTTCTGAGTGGAACTGGAGTTGAGGAAGGGGAGATGGTGGGGTCTATGGGAAGTTTAAGGAGGGCTGGCTCCGAGGCCTCTCTCTACGGACGGGCAAAGTGGGCATCCTCCCTGGCAACTACGTCACACCTGTCCTCAGGTAGTGGGCATTCTGCCCGGCAACTACGTCACACCTGTCCTCAGGTAAGTGGGCATTCTGCCTGGCAACTATGTCACACCTGTCCTCAGGTAAGTGGGCATTCTGCCCGCAACTACGTCACACCTGTCCTCAGGTAAGTGGGCATTCTGCCCGGCAACTACATCACACCTGTCCTCAGGTAAGTGGGCATTCTGCCCGGCAACTACGTCACACCTGTCCTCAGGTAAGTGGGCATTTCTGCCCGGCAACTATGTCACACCTGTCCTCAGGTAAGCGGGAGAGCCATTTCTGCCGGCTCTCATTACGCAGACCATGAGAAACGAGTGGCAATTGATATTTGGATTGTAATGCTGTGGTTGTGTTATCAGAGGGGATCAGCCTTTCTGTTAGCTGATGTGGGGGTCATCAGTGACACTACTTTCCTACAGTGGTTCTATCTTTTTTGACTTTCATTTGTGTCATGGACACCTAATTAATTGATTTTGACACCAATATCTATTTATTCCCTGTCTAACACAGAACTTCTGCCAGGCTCTTGGATTCCAAGGCAGTGACAGCAGGCCCTGGCACAGTCTCTGGAAGAAGAACCTCCTCGTCCTCCAAAACGCCAGCGGTGGTTCTAGCTCTCGACAGGGTCAACTCAGATGGCACTAGTTACTCTACTGGACAACGGGTACCGCAGCAGTCTGTTTCCATGGCCACGCAGCCTATGATATCAACAGGCGGCGCCACCAGACAATCCCTGCATGGGGTGAGCTCGGAGGGATGGGACACAGTGAGGAGGGTCTTCCATCGTTCACAGAGAGGTAATAGTGAAGGAAGTTTGTAACTCTACAAAGTTCAATTTTCAGGTGTTGGGTGGTTCCACAGTTCCATAGTGCTGTATTCTCAGTCTCAACCATGTTGGTTGGTTATTATCCTAACATTATGCAGTATTGCCCAGTCAGAGATAGTAAACCTGGAAAGAAGGCTTCTCTATTCAGTATTGCCCAGTCAGAGATAGTAAACCTGGAAAGAAGGCTTCTCTATTCAGTATTGCCCAGTCAGAGATAGTAAACCTGGAAAGAAGGCTTCTCTATTCAGTATTGCCCAGTCAGAGATAGTAAACCTGGAAAGAAGGCTTCTCTATTCAGTATTGACCAGTCAGAGATAGTAAACCTGGAAAGAAGGCTTCTCTATTCAGTATTGACCAGTCAGAGATATTAAACCTGGAAAGAAGGCTTCTCTATTCAGTATTGCCCAGTCAGAGATATTAAACCTGGAAAGAAGGCTTCTCTATTCAGTATTGACCAGTCAGAGATATTAAACCTGGAAAGAAGGCTTCTCTATTCAGTATTGACCAGTCAGAGATAGTAAACCTGGAAAGAAGGCTTCTCTATTCAGTGTTGACCAGTCAGAGATAGTAAACCTGGAAAGAAGGCTTCTCTATTCAGTATTGACCAGTCAGAGATAGTAAACCTGGAAAGAAGGCTTCTCTATTCAGTATTGACCAGTCAGAGATAGTAAACCTGGAAAGAAGGCTTCTCTATTCAGTATTGACCAGTCAGAGATAGTAAACCTGGAAAGAAGGCTTCTCTATTCAGTATTGACCAGTCAGAGATAGTAAACCTGTCTATTCTAGTTGATATGTCAGATCGTACAATGTGGAACCCAGAACAGTGCAGTGGAAATTACATTGCGTTGATTTGACAAGGATCCATTTTGAGTGACTTCAAAGTATGTTTCATGTCCTCTCAGGCTCATCTCAGCGGGGAAAACACTACCCCCACACCACCATCTCATCCAGCTCAGCCCTTCAATCCCAGACAAACAGTCAGAGCTCATCCCAGAGCTCGTCCCAATGCAGTAACCACTACCCCCACACTACCACTGCCACCTCAGGCCTTCAGCCCCATTCTCAGTCCCAATCCCACAGCCAGAACTTTAGCCACATCCGGGGCCCTGGCTTCTCCCCTGCTCTGCTCAGGAAGAAACAACACATGAGCATCCTGCCCAATCACTACAGATCTCTGGCCTGGATGTCTGAAGGTCAAGTGCCCCCTGGTGGTAGATCTATGAAGGACAGGGACACGGCTGCCAGAGAGGTGTTTGATAGGCAGGTGTTGGAGACGAGGCAGGTGTTGGAGACGAGGCAAGCAGCATCGAATGGTCAGCACTCCATACACTCTATCCTAGTGAGACCAGACGCCCTCAAGAACAACACAGAGAAGGTAACACGCTCACCTGCCTTCTAGATCTTATTAAGTAGCTTAGAGGGATAGTTGACTGGTCTACTTTGACTTCTATTTTGTTTTTATTTATTTTGAAATTCTCTCTAACCATGATCTCTTTCACGTAGCACATGCTGACTACCACTGTCTGCTATATCCAGCATCAATCATCTTTATTCCTATTCCACTGCTGTATCATAATGTCAACATTGTGTATGTGTTTTATCCCTCAGCCCACCAAGTCAGTGCGGTTCCTGACCCAGCCTGATTCCCCTCCACCACAGCCCAGGACCACCTCCCTGCCCTCGGGTCGCCAGCCTCCCTCCAGTACCCGGCCTGGTCCCCCTCCCCTGGAGGTCTGGGCTCCATCACTCACACTGGGGCGAGATGGGCCTGGGATCATACTGAAAGAAGGCAAGGCTCCTGTTCTCAGGAAAGGTCTGGAGACAAACCCCTCAGATGTTCTGACATCCAATCAGAAACCTACCTCTTCATTATCATCATCAGCACCATCTGCGTCAATGCAGTCCAGCAGCCCTAGCAGGTAGGAGAGGAACCAGCACCTCCTTTTTACAAACTGGCCTGCTTAGTGTCTGGCTTCAGGAAGTAGGATTTCTGTATTCTGTATGTGACGGTGGTCCTCTGTGGCTCACTTGCATCACAAGGGTAGTGAATTCAGGTTCCGCCGGGGCCCCTCCATACGTAAAATATATGCTTGACTATAAGTCTTTTTGAATAAAAGCGTCTGCTAAATGGTAAATAATCTCAGAAAAGAAAGAAACCTCCTCTTACTGTCAACTGCAGTGGGAGGACAGTTTTTTTTGGGGGGCTGCAGTGGGAGGACAGTTTTTTGGGGGGGGCTGCAGTGGGAGGACAGTTTTTTGGGGGGCTGCAGTGGGAGGACAGTTTTTTTGGGGGGCTGCAGTGGGAGGACAGTTTTTTTGGGGGGCTGCAGTGGGAGGACAGTTTTTTTGGGGGGCTGCAGTGGGCCTAGTGGTTAGAGTTTTGGTTTTGTAACCGATAGGTTGCAAGATCAAATCCCTGAGCTGACAAGGTTAAAAAATGTTTTATTTTATTTTAAATCTGTTGTTCTGCCCCTGAACAAGGCATTTAACCCACTTTTCCTAGGCTGTCATTGTAAATAAGAATATGACTTGCCTAGTTAAATAAAGGTTAAAAAAACGGTGTTTATTTTCAGCAAACGTGTAAATATTTGTATGAACATAGCAAGATTCAACAACTGATACATTTACTGAACGAGTTCTACAGACATGTGACTAACAGAAATGGAATAATGTGTCCCTGAACAAAGGGGGTCAACATCAAAAGTAACAGTCAGTATCTGGTGTGGCCACCAGCTGCATTAAGTACTGCACTGCATCTCCTCTTCATGGACTGCACCAGTTCTTGCTGTGAGATGTTACCCCACTCTTCCACAAAGGCACCTGCAAGTTCCCGGACATTTCACCCTCCGATCCAACAGGTCCCAGATGTGCTCATTGGGATTGAGATCCGGGCTCTTCGCTGGCCATGACAGAACAATGAAATTCCTGTCTTGCAGGAAATCACGCATGAGCATGAGCAGTATGGCAGGTGGCATTGTCATACTGGAGGGTCGTATCAAGATGAGCCTGCAGGAAGGATACCACATGAGGGAGGAGGATGTCTTCCTGTAACGCACAGCGTTGAGATTGCCTGCAATGACAACAAGCTCAGTTCGATGACGCTGTGACACACTGACCCAGACCATGACGGACCCTCCACATCCAAATCCATCCCGCTACAGAGTACAGGTCTCTGTGTAACACTCATTCCTACGACAATAACCTCGAATCCGACCATCACCCCTGGTGAGACAAAACCACGTCTCGTCAGTTAAGAGTTCTGTCTGGTCCAGCGATGGTGGGTTTGTGCCCATAGGCAACGTTGTTG
>NW_027012159.1:0-20538 GCF_036934945.1 Oncorhynchus masou masou
ATACTGTTACATATAGGGGAATAACACATCTATACTGTTACATATAGGGGAATAACACATCTATACTGTTACATATAGGGAATAACACATCTATACTGTTACATATAGGGGAATAACACATCTATACTGTTACATATAGGGGAATAACACATCTATACTGTTACATATAGGGGAATAACACATCTATACTGTTACATATAGGGGAATAACACATCTATACTGTTACATATAGGGGAATAACACATCTATACTGTTACATATAGGGAATAACACATCTATACTGTTACATATAGGGGAATAACACATCTATACTGTTACATATAGGGGAATAACACATCTATACTGTTACATATAGGGGAATAACACATCTATACTGTTACATATAGGGAATAACACATCTATACTGTTACATATAGGGGAATAACACATCTATACTGTTACATATAGGGGAATAACACATCTATACTGTTACATATAGGGGAATAACACATCTATACTGTTACATATAGGGGAATAACACATCTATACTGTTACATATAGGGGAATAACACATCTATACTGTTACATATAGGGGAATAACACATCTATACTGTTACATATAGGGGAATAACACATCTCCTGTTACATATAGGGGAATAACACATCTATACTGTTACATATAGGGGAATAACACATCTATACTGTTACATATAGGGGAATAACACATCTATACTGTTACATATAGGGGAATAACACATCTATACTGTTACATATAGGGGAATAACACATCTATACTGTTACATATAGGGGAATAACACATCTATACTGTTACATATAGGGGAATAACACATCTATACTGTTACATATAGGGGAATAACACATCTCCTGTTACATATAGGGGAATAACACATCTACTGTTACATATAGAGGAATAAGACATCTACTGTTACATATAGGGGAATAACACATCTATACTGTTACATATAGGGGAATAACACATCTATACTGTTACATATAGGGGAATAACACATCTACTGTTACATATAGGGGAATAACACATCTATACTGTTACATATAGGGGAATAACACATCTATACTGTTACATATAGGGGAATAACACATCTCCTATTACATATAGGGGAATAACACATCTCCTGTTACATATAGGGGAATAACACATCTACTGTTACATATAGGGGAATAACACATCTATACTGTTACATATAGGGGAATAACACATCTACTGTTACATATAGGGTGGAAAACATTATGTTCAGCATGTCCATTCAGTGTCCTGCCATTATGACATCCAGCTGGCAAGAACGTCGGCCCAACATCACAAGTACATCAACAATGTGTAGCCTAAATGTACAGCTCGTATACATGTCTACAGTGAGCAGATGCAGGCTGTCTAAACCACTCAGAGCTCTAGCTACTGTCTCTGTCATGATGTAGCACATCAGATCTCTAGCTATTGTACCTGTCATGATGTAGCACATCAGATCTCTAGCTACTGTACCTGTCATGATGTAACACATCAGATCTCTAGCTACTGTACCTGTCATGATGTAACACATCAGATCTCTAGCTACTGTACCTGTCATGATGTAACACATCAGATCTCTAGCTACTGTACCTGTCATGATGCAACACATCAGATCTCTAGCTACTGTACTCTGTCATGATGTAACACATCAGATCTCTAGCTACTGTACCTGTCATGATGTAACACATCAGATCTCTAGCTACTGTACCTGTCATGATGTAACACATCAGATCTCTAGCTACTGTCTCTGTCATGATGTAACACATCAGATCTCTAGCTACTGTACCTGTCATGATGTAACACATCAGATCTCTAGCTACTGTCTCTGTCATGATGTAATACATCAGATCTCTAGCTACTGTACCTGTCATGATGTAATACATCAGATCTCTAGCTACTGTACCTGTCATGATGTAATACATCAGATCTCTAGCTACTGTACCTGTCATGATGTAACACATCAGATCTCTAGCTACTGTACCTGTCATGATGTAACACATCAGATCTCTAGCTACTGTCTCTGTCATGATGTAATACATCAGATCTCTAGCTACTGTACCTGTCATGATGTAATACATCAGATCTCTAGCTACTGTACCTGTCATGATGTAATACATCAGATCTCTAGCTACTGTCTCTGTCATGATGTAATACATCAGATCTCTAGCTACTGTACCTGTCATGTTGTAATGCATCCAGTTTAGCATGATCTCTGGGGCCCTGTACCAGCGAGTGGCAACGTAACCAGTCATCTCATCGTCTGTGTGCCGCGCCAGCCCAAAGTCAAGAATCTGAGGAGGACAGACAGAACCAAACCATGTGGTACTTCAAAGATAGTCAGATAGTGAAAAGTCAGTAAAGTCACACCCTGTTCTCTCCTTGCAGTGAACATTTAATAGCACCGTTTCATAGGGGTGTGCTTGGTTTCCCCTCAGGCAGACGGTCTGATATTCTTGTCCAGACTGTTCAGGATGAACAAAGTTTGAATGAGTGGGCCAATACATAACGCCTTACCTTCAGCTCACAGTCCTCATTCACAGCCAGGTTGCTGGGTTTCAGGTCCTGGAGAGCGATGGGAGACAAGACATGACTATTTCTATATTATTACAGACTACCTACATGGAGGCCAGATCTGAATGGGCTTTCTCAATTGGGTCTAGATTCTCTCAAACCAAACCCACACAATCTGTAGAAGTGTTCCTACAAAACTTCTACAGTACTTCTGCAAGACTAACTCAATCTCTAACCAATCAGATCAGTTATTTCAAAACAGCAGATCTGAATAATTGACTCGGGCACTGTTTATGGTTTCACTTCCTCTGTGGTTTATAGTGTTTGAATAAGGAACGAGCCTGGGCCTGAACCTGCCATGTGGAAGTGAACCAAATAGTCATAAACTAACACAAGAAACAGGGTTGCCATCTGGGAAGGGATTTTTCACTGTGGGCTGAATCAAACAGGAGAGGAGACTTACTCTGTGAATGATATCTGCTGAGTGGATATACTGAGGAGAGAGAGGTGAAGGAGAGCAAAGGCATTACATTAAATCAACATCATGAATCATAAGTCGGTAGTTTTTAGGTACATCACAGATGGCAAAAATTACAAAATTATGACTTCCTTTAACAGTTTTGCCTACTGGGAATGTACACAACATTGTACACAACACTGGTCAACAACTGTGAATGGCAGTTAGTTGAAGAATGTTTAAAATCTCCAAGCATGTTGTTTCACCTTTAACCTCCAGAGTATCTGGTAGATAAGGAACTGTCTGTCTGTCTGTATGTGTGTGTGTTTCACCTTTAACCCCCGGAGGATCTGGTATATGAGGAACTGTCTGTCTGTCTGTCTGTGTGTGTGTTTCACCTTTAACCCCCGGAGGATCTGGTATATGAGGAACTGTCTGTCTGTCTGTATGTGTGTTTCACCTTTAACCCCCGGAGGATCTGGTATATGAGGAACTGTCTGTCTGTCTGTATGTGTGTGTGTTTCACCTTTAACCCCCGGAGGATCTGGTATATGAGGAACTGCACATGGTCGTCTGTCGGCTTCTGACACTTGATTATGTTGTTGAGGTCCGCCCCCATCAGGTGGGTCACCAGGTACCTGCCAATCACAACCAGACATAGGCTCAAACTAAACACCTCCCCTGGATTAACAAAGATGGTTTAGTACGAAGATATGTAGAAATTGCTTCTCCAATAGAAATCCCTGATCACGTGTGTCGGCGATGTCATGGCGACGTTGGCCAACTAAGCTCATGCGCAAAACCACGTCATCTGGTCTAACGGTCGTCTTGCGCCGAACGGCGCAGGCCTTCAAAATAAAAGGTACTTCTTCGATATAAAGTTGTCTCTGACGAAAATTAAAATGTGCCAGTTTGTCACTTTCAAGAGGTTGGAATTAGAACATGTTCACCTACTGAAGACATTACAACATGTTCAGCTACTGAAGACATTACAACATGTTCAGCTACTGAAGACATTACAACATGTTCAGCTACTGAAGACATTACAACATGTTCACCTACTGAAGACATTACAACATGTTCAGCTACTGAAGACATTACAACATGTTCACCTACTGAAGACATTACAACATGTTCAGCTACTGAAGACATTACAACATGTTCAGCTACTGAAGACACTACAACATGTTCAGCTACTGAAGACACTACAACTGACTGAAGACATTACAACATGTACACCTACTGAAGACACTACAACATGTACACCTACTGAAGACATTACAACATGTTCCAGCTACTGAAAACACTACAACATGTTCAGCTACTGAAGACACTACAACATGTTCAGCAACTGAAGACATTACAACATGTTCACCTACTGAAGACATTACAACATGTTCAGCTACTGAAGACATTACAACATGTTCACCTACTGAAGACATTACAACATGTTCAGCTACTGAAGACACTACAACATGTTCAGCTACTGAAGACACTACAACATGTACACCTACTGAAGACATTACAACATGTACACCTACTGAAGACACTACAACATGTACACCTACTGAAGACATTACAACATGTTCAGCTACTGAAAACACTACAACATGTTCAGCTACTGAAGACACTACAACATGTTCAGCAACTGAAGACATTACAACATGTACAGCTACTGAAGACATTACAACATGTACAGCTACTGAAGACACTACAACATGTTCAGCTACTGAAGACACTACAACATGTTCAGCTACTGAAGACATTACAACATGTTCAGCTACTGAAGACATTACAACATGTTCAGCTACTGAAGACATTACAACATGTTCACCTACTGAAGACATTACAACATGTTCAGCTACTGAAGACACTACAACATGTTCAGCTACTGAAGACACTACAACATGTTCTGCTACTGAAAACACTACAACATGTACACCTACTGAAAACACTGTACAACTGAAAACACTACAACATGTACACCTACTGAAGACATTACAACATGTTCACCTACTGAAGACACTACAACATGTTCAGCTACTGAAGACATTACAACATGTTCAGCTACTGAAGACATTACAACATGTTCAGCTACTGAAGACACTACAACATGTACACCTACTGAAGACATTACAACATGTACACCTACTGAAGACATTACAACATGTTCAGCTACTGAAGACATTACAACATGTTCAGCTACTGGAAGACACTACAACATGTTCAGCTACTGAAGACACTACAACATGTACACCTACTGAAGACATTACAAAATGTTCCAGCTACTGAAAACATTACAACATGTTCACCTACTGAAGACATTACAACATGTACACCTACTGAAGACATTACAACATGTTCAGCTACTGAAGACATTGGCTCCATTCCAGCTTGTGCATTCAGATTTGGAAAAACTATTGAAAGGAATTGCAAGCATTCCCGGAAGTATCGCGTTGCTGCGCTTCTGGGTTTCGAAACTCTGTGGTATTAAGACATCAACAACTACCTGTTTCTCACGGTTACATAGTCCACTAGTGTGACATATGTTTAGCTTTTCGGGTTAAAAAAAAGTTATCTTACCCTTATTTAACTAAGAAAGTCAGTTAAGAACAAATTCTTATTTACAATGACGCCTAGGAACAGTGGGTTAACTGCCTTGTTCTGGGGCAGAATGACAGATTTGTACCTTGTCAGCTCAGGGATTTGATCTTGCAACCTTCCGGTTACTAGTCCAAGGTTCTAGCCACTATGCTCCCTGCCGCCATTTCGGCTAATTTGTTTATTATCTGGTTAATGTAACCAGTGAACCCATAATGCTCACCAACGCCACAGTATTACGATGTGCCATCTGTTTCCCACCCGCCTCTAAAACCGTCCTTGGATAGACCAAAATATATATCATTTCCCCAAAATTCTTCATTATATATTTGTTTTACCCATAGACACATACATTCACGTGTTTCTATAGACGGGTGGGTTGACGATGTCACCATAATAACGCGCGTGCAGAGTGTTAAAAGGCTGTTAGTCAGCTCGTTCTATCTTGTTCTTGATACCATCTCTTGTTTTGACTGATGTTCATCACCATTTCTTGTTTTGACTGTCATGTTTATGCTAATATGGTTCAGATTTGCTAGCTAGCTAACCAACGACCTTAACAATGTATTTGAGACAACACGTGCTTGTGGACAAATGCATTTAAGCGGCTGCTCTCACAATAAATATTTGCTAATGAAATATAGCTCACAAGTTGTCAATAACCCTTTGATTGTAAACCGACTGTGTCCCTTCTTTGCCAGCTGAAACCGGTTGAGTGGCTGCTCCCCAGACACACATTCCTCCTCCTCCTCCTCTCTAGAAGCCACAGCAAGGCGAGCCCTCCACGAATAGAATGGCATTAAACAAAATACAGGTCCAATAAACACACTTATTTTTTGCAATTCAAATCTAATCCCATAGTGGATTAAAACAGCCCCAAACAGTGGTAAAGCACTTCTGGAGGGAAGGAGGAAGACGAGCCAAAAGATGCAGGAGGAGCAGATGGAGGTTTCACTCAGAGTGAGGGAGAGGGAGAGAGAGAGAGAGAGGAGGGGTATAAATAAGGTACATAAATACTGAGCCCTCATCTGTGTTGATCCATTCCTCCCTCCCTCTCGGGGGTGGTAGGTAGGAGGTGATATGGACAGTCTTGTGAGTCACATATTTTAGAAGCTGTTTGGGCGAACCACTGATACAGCACCTCTGCAGAACATATCCCATCACTTTCCTGGACAGCAGTTTGTGCTCCTCCATCCTGCAGGCGTATGCTGAACACAGATTATAAGCATGAGCTGAAAATAGCCTTGATTCCCTTTTGATCATTCTGTGTGAGCAGCTTCTTCCACTGCAGCCGTTTCACATCTCTCCTCTCTCTCCACCATCCCTCTCTTTCGCTCCTCCACTACCCCCCTCTCTCCAGACACTTCTCTCTTCTCTACCCTCCCTTTCTTCTCCCTGTGTGACCTATTGCCCCCAATTCCTCTGTGGTACAGGGTGTTCATCTATCTGGGACAAGGGGACAGCTGAGAGGCTGAGAGGAAAATACTTCACCCCTGCCCATCTGCCTGTGGGTGTGGAGCTGCCAGAGAGCTAGCCTGGTCCCAGATCAGTTTGTGCTCTTCATTGCTGTCATTGTTAAGACAAACATGGCAAATAGCACTAACAGAGACAGCCTGCAGCGCAGCACTGACTCACTAGCTGAACAATGTCCCTTTCTCACTTTCAACATCAACATGCCATAACTGCCAATAGTCGCCAGGCAGTCCTACCGACAATAGTCGCCAGGCAGTCCTACCGACAATAGTCGCCAGGCAGTCCTACCGACAATAGTCGCCAGGCAGTCCTGCCGACAATAAGGCAGTCCTACCGACAATAGTCACCAGGCAGTCCTGCCGACAATAGTCGCCAGGCAACCGTAGTCGCCAGGCAGTCCTACCGACAATAGTCGCCAGGCAGTCCTACCACAATAGTCACCAGGCAGTCCTACCGACAATAATTAGCCAGGCAGTCCTACCGACAATAGTCGCCAGGCGATCCAACCGACAATAGTCACCCAGGCAGTCCGCGACAATAGTCGCCAGTCCCTACCGACAATAGTCACCAGGCAGTCCTACCGACAATAGTCGCCAGGCAGTCCCTACCGACAATAGTCACCAGGCAGTCCTACCGACAATAGTCACCAGGCAGTCCTACCGACAATAGTCGCCAGGCAGTCCCTACCGACAATAGTCACTGAGCAGTCCTGCGACAATAGTCGCCAGGCAGTCCTACCGACAATAGTCGCCAGGCAGTCCGACGTAGTCGCCAGGCAGTCCTACCGACAATAGTCACCAGGCAGTCCTACCGACAATAGTCGCCAGGCAGTCCTACCGACAATAGTCGCCAGGCAGTCCTACCGACAATAGTCGCCAGGCAGTACTACCGACAAGTCACCAGGCAGTCCTACCGACAATAGTCACAGGCAATGTTCCTTCAAATAAATGTCAGCACTGAGCAAATTTCAGGTATGTTGAGCACAAGATTCTGTGCAACTTCCAGCACCTGTTTACTGTGAACACCGAGGCTGTACCCGCTTTAGGTTTCAGTTTTAACAGCGGCCACGTAGGCTTCTGTGGCTATTTTATCATAAATGTAGGCCTACAAGAATGGCCTGCCAACATGGACATAGGTGTTATATGATCATTCAGCCTACGGTAGAAGCCAATGTGTGGTGTTCAATGTAGACCTACATTCCATGAGACTTATGGGGAAAGAAGAACACGCAGGGCTGGACATGAACCTGTTCATCTACATGAACCTGTTTATAAAGACATGGAGTTGACTGAAAATGTTTGTGTTGTATGACGGAAGAAACCTCTTTACATTATTATTCCCATACCATCATGCTCCCGAGTAACGCAGCAGTCGAAGGCACTGCATCTCAGGGATAGAGGCCTCACTACAGACGCTGGTTCGATTCCAGGCTGTATCATAACCGGCCGTGATTGGGAGTCACATAGCACAGCGCACAATTGGTCCAGCATCATCCGGGTTAGGCCGTCATTGTAAATAAGAATTTGTTCTTAACTGACTTGCCAGGTTAAATAAAGGTTAAATATAAAAATAAATTTTAAAAAAACTAGCCGACTCCCTTTTCAAAGACGTCAAGAAACGTACAGGTTTTGTGCTCTTGTAGGAAGCAATCACTCCCATATTGCTGACTACAAATGATCTCTAACTGGGCTAATAACTCACCAACTAGCGAAGGATATGAACAAAATAAGCACACGTGGCTACATGCAGTATGGCTTTGATCTCAAAACCAGCACATCTACTCACGACCATAGAGGTTTCCCTTTTATTTAACTAGGCAAGTCAGTTAAGAACAAATTCTTATTTTCAAATGACGGCCTAGGAACAGTGGGTTAACTGCCTGTTCAGGGGCAGAATGACAGATTTGTACCTTGTCATGTCGGGGATTCGATCTCGCAACATTTCTGTTACTAGTTCAACACTCTAACCACTAGGCTTTCTGCTGCCCCGTAAACAGTCAAGTTCAAAGCAAATGGCACAGATCCATATAAGGGCTTCTGAGTGGCAGGCTGTATCACAACCGGCCGTGATTGGGAGTCCCATAGGGGCGGAGCACAATGTGTCCCGCCGTAGGCCAGTCATTGTAAATGAGAATTTGTTCTTTTAACTGACTTGCCTATTTATATTAAGTTAAAATAAAAACATATGGCAATGGTCTATTTGCATATAGTCCTACTGCAGCGCTGATTGTTTATGCCACACTGGTCTGCGCCGAGCAGTGCAGTCTCTGCGTAGAGGTGTCTGTGTAGAGTACGGGCCGAGTAGTGCAGTCTGCGTAGAGCACTGTGTAGAGTATGTAGTCTGTAGAGTACAGTTCATAGAGGCTGTGTAGAGTACGGGTGTAGTGCAGTCTGCGTAGAGCACGGGCCGAGTAGTACAGTCTGTGCAGTCTGCGTAGAGTACTGTAGAGCCGAGTAGTGCAGACTGTGTAGAGCACGGGCCTATAGAGTACAGTCTGTAGAGTACAGTTCAGGTGAGCAGACTGCGTAGAGTGCAGTCTGTGGGCTGAGTAGTGCAGTCTACGAAGTTGAGTAGTGCAGTCTGTGTAGAGTACAGTCTGGTGTAGAGTACAGTCTGTAGAGTACAGTCTATGCAGTCTGTGTAGAGCGTAGTACAAGAAGTCTGTGTAGAGTACACGTAGAGTACAGTCTGAGTAGTGCAGTCTGTGTAGAGCACGGGCCGAGTAGTGCAGTCTGTGTAGTACAGTCTGCACGGGCCGAGTAGTGCAGTCTGTGTAGTGCAGTCACTTGTGCAGAGGGCAGTCGTAAGTAGTGCAGTCTGTGTAGAGCACGGGCCGAGTAGCAAGCAGTCTGCGAGAGTACGGGGCGAGTAGTACAGTCTGTGTAGAGTACAGTCTGTAGAGTACAGTCTGTGTAGAGTACGGCCGAAAGTAGCAGTCTGTGTAGAATACGGGCCAAGTAGTACAGCCCATGAGAGTAATGGGCCGAGTAGCAGTTCATGTAGAGTACAGGCTGAGTAGTGCAGTCTGTAGAGTACGGGCCGAGTAGTGCAGTCTATGAGTACAGGCTGAGTAGTGCAGTCTGTGTAGAGTACGGCCGAGTAGTGCAGTCTGTGTAGAATACGGGTTTAGTAGTACAGTTCATGAGTACGGGCCGAGTAGTGCAGTTCATGAGAGTACAGCAGTCTGTGTAGAGTACGGGCTGAGTAGTGCAGTCTGCGTAGAGTACGGGCTGAGTAGTGCAGTCTGTGTAGAGTACGGGCTGAGTAGTGCAGTCTGCGTAGAGTACGGGCTGAGTAGTGCAGTCTGCGTAGAGTACGGGGTGAGTAGTGCAGTCTGTGTAGAGTACGGGCCGAGTAGTGCAGTCTGTGTAGAGTACGGGGTGAGTAGTGCAGTCTGTGTAGAGTACGGGTACTCACGCAGCTGAGAGGGAACATTGTTAACAGGTGGTACTACTGATGATAGTGACAGGTACCCCAGGAGCTTCCCAGGCAGAGCAGGATTTGTTTGATCTCTGCTGCTGGGAAAATAAAGACACTGTGTAGGCTACTCTGTGTCGGAAGTGAGGTATTCATCCACTGTCAATAGGCATTGGCTGAGAGAACGATCCACTGTCAATAGGCATTGGCTGAGAGAACGATCCACTGTCAATAGGCATTGGCTGAGAGAACGATCCACTGTCAATAGGCATTGGCTGAGAGAACGATCCACTGTCAATAGGCATTGGCTGAGAGAACAATCCACTGTCAATAGGCATTGGCTGAGAGAACAATCCACTGTCAATAGGCATTGGCTGAGAGAACGATCCACTGTCAATAGGCATTGATTGTCTGACAGGAAAATATGAAGGGGTAATAAAGAGATATTCAATACTTAAAGAAAGCAGCTAACGATAAACCTAAGAGTTAACTCAACTCACACATCATTGAACTCCTCCAGACTAGTAGCAGGTGTGAAAACATCTAGAAGCCCGATCACCTGAAATACAGAAAGGCCAATGGTCAAGTTAATAACACAAGGAACGAGGACTGTATCAGCTCTCCCAATGACTTCATGACTCCACAAGAAGTTGGTTTCAGCAGAGAGGAGCATCGGAGAGCATTGGAACTAGAACAATAGGAATATTTCAACCAACATCTTCATAAGGTTGATATCTCAGTAAGCAGTACAGTTGTATTCAGTAATATGATTCATGTAGCCAACATAGTTCTGCTGCTTTTAAGAGAGGAGAGATGCGAGACGGACAAGAGAGAGCGAGACGGACAGGGAGAGCAAGCGAGACAGCGAGACGGAACAGAGAGCGAGCGAGACAGAGAGCGTGACAGGAGAGCGAGACGAGCGAGACGGACAGAGAGAGCGCATGCGAGACAGAGAGACGGGATAAGAAGAGCAAGACAGAGAGACGGATAAGAGAGAGCAAGACGGACAAGAGAGAGCGAGACGGACTAAGAGAGAGCGAGACGGACAAGAGAGAGAGAGCGAGACGGATAAGAGAGAGGCGAGGATAGAGAGAGAGCGAGACGGACAGAGAGAGACAAAGAGACTATAGAGAGAGTGAGACAGAGAGACGGATACGAGCGAGCAAGACGGAGCGAGACGGACAAGAGAGAGCGAGACGGATAAGAGAGAGCGAGACGGATAAGAGAGCGAGCGAGACTGGATAAGAGAGCGAGCGAGACAGGAGACTGATAAGAGAGCTAAGCGAGACTGATAAGAGAGCGGAGCAGAGACTGATAAGAGAGCGAGACGAGACTGATAAGAGAGCTGAGCGTAGACAGAGAGACTGATAAGAGAGCGAGCGAGACTGATAAGAGAGCAGAGCTGAGACAGAGACTGATGAGAGAGCGTAGCGAGACTGATAAGAGAGCGAGCGAGACTGATAAGTGAGCGAGCGCGACAGAGAGACTGATAAGAGAGCGAGCGAGACAGAGAGACTGATAAGAGAGCGAGCGAGCACAGAGACTGATAAGATGAGCGAGCGAGACTGGATAAGAGCGAGGAGACAGGAGACTGATAAGAGAGCGAGCGAGAGAGCGAGAGGAGACTGATAAGAGAGCGAGCGAGACTGATAAGAGAGCTGAGCGAGACTGATAAGAGAGCGAGCGAGACTGATAAGAGAGCGAGCGAGACAGAGAGACTGATAAGAGAGCAGAGCGAGACAGAGACGGAAAGAGAGCAGCGAGGACTGATAAGAGAGCTGAGCTGAGACAGAGACGAAAAAAGAGAGAGCGAGCAGATATGAGAGAGAGCTTGTAGCTGAGACAGAGAGACGGACAAGAGAGAGCTGAGGACTGGGACAAGAGCGAGCGAGACAGAGAGACTTGGACAAGAGAGCGCGAGCGAGACGTGGGACTGGAGCGAGCCGAGCGTAGCGAGGACGGGACAAGAGAGAGCGAGCGAGACCGGACAAGAGACGAGCAGAGCCAGCCAGACGGACAAGAGCGAGCGAGCGAACGGGACAGGACGCGAGCGAGACGGACAAGAGCGAAGCTGAGAGACGGACAAGAGCGAGCGGAGCTAGACCGACAAGAGCAGAGAGCGAGCGAGACGGACAAGAGCGAGTGAGCGAGCGAGACGGACAAGAGCGAGTGAGCGAGCGAGACGGACAAGAGCGAGTGAGCGAGCGAGACGGACAAGAGAGAGCGAGCGAGACGGACAGGAGAGCGAGCAAGACGGACAGGAGAGCGAGCGAGACGGACAGGAGAGCGAGCAAGACAGAGAGACGGACAAGAGAGAGCGAGACGGACAAGAGAGAGCGAGACGGACAAGAGAGAGCGAGACGGACAAGAGAGCGAGACGGACAAGAGGAGCGAGACGAGACGGAGAGAGAGCGAGCGAGACGGACAAGAGACGAGCGAGACGGACAAGAGCGAGCGAGACGGGGATAAGAGCGAGCGAGACGGACAAGAGCGAGCGCGAGACGGGACAAGACAGCGAGACGGACAAGAGCGAGCGAGACAGACAAGAGCGAGCGAGACGGATAAGAGAGAGCGAGCGAGACTTGACAGGAGAGCGAGAGTGAGACAGAGAGACGGATAACAGAGAGCGAGATGGACAGGAGCTTAGCCAGACGGCCAAGAGCGGGCGAGACGGACAAGAGCGAGCGAGACGGACAAGAGAGCTAGCAATAGACGGACAGGAGCGAGCGGACGGACAGGAGAGCGAGTGAGACAGAGGTTTGAGGAACAGAGAGCGAGCAAGACAGAGAGACAGACAAGGACAGGAGAGCGAGAGTGAGACAGGGCAAGAGCGAGAGACGGATAACAGAGAGCGAGCGAAGACAGAGACAGACAAGGGAGATAACAGAGACGGCAAGAGAGAGATGACAGGCAAGAGCGAGCGAGCGACAGACAAGAGCGAGCGAGACGGATAAGAGAGCGAGCGAGACAGAGAGACGGATAAGAGAGCGAGCAAGACAGAGAGACGGATAAGAGAGAGCGAGACGGATAAGAGAGAGCGAGACGGATAAGAGAGAGCGAGACGGATAAGAGAGAGCGAGACGGATAAGAGAGAGCGAGACGGATAAGAGAGAGCGAGACGGATAAGAGAGAGCGAGACGGATAAGAGAGAGCGAGACGGATAAGAGAGCGAGCAAGACAGAGAGACGGACAGGAGAGCGAGCGAGACAGAGAGACTGATAAGAGAGCGAGCGAGACTGATAAGAGAGCGAGCGAGACAGAGAGACTGATAAGAGAGCGAGCGAGACAGAGAGACTGATAAGAGAGCGAGCGAGACAGAGAGACTGATAAGAGAGCGAGCGAGACAGAGAGACTGATGAGAGAGCGAGCGAGACTGATAAGTGAGCGAGCGAGACAGAGAGACTGATAAGAGAGCGAGCGAGACAGAGAGACTGATAAGAGAGCGAGCGAGACAGAGAGACTGATAAGAGAGCGAGCGAGACTGATAAGAGCGAGCGAGACTGATAAGAGAGCGAGCGAGACTGATAAGAGAGCGAGCGAGACTGATAAGAGAGCGAGCGAGACAGAGACTGATAAGAGAGCGAGCGAGACTGATAAGAGAGCGAGCGAGACAGAGAGACTGATAAGAGAGCGAGCGAGACAGAGAGACTGATAAGAGAGCGAGCGAGACAGAGACGGAAAAGAGAGAGCGAGCGAGACTGATAAGAGAGCGAGCGAGACAGAGAGACGGAAAAGAGAGAGCTTGGCAGAGATACAGGGAGAGCGAGCGAGACAGAGAGACGGACAAGAGAGAGCGAAACAGATTTGACAAGAGCGAGCGAGCGAGACGGACAAGAGCGAGCGAAGCGAGACGGACAAGAGCTGGCGAGCCGAGACGGACAAGAGCGAGCGAGCGAGCCGGACAAGAGCGAGTGAGCGAGCGAGCTGCGACAAGAGAGCGAGCGAGACGGACAGGAGAGCGAGCAAGACGGACAGGAGAGCGAGCGCAAGACGGACAGGAGAGCTGTGGAGCAAGACAGAGAGACGGACAGAGAGAGAGCTGAAACGGACAAGAGAGAGCGAGACGGACAAGAGAGAGCGAGACGGACAAGAGAGGAGCGACAGGACAAGAGCTGAGCGAAGACAGACAAAGAGAGAGCGAGGACTGAGTAAGAGAGAGCGAACAGACGGACAGGAGCGAGTGAGACAGAAGCGAGCGAGACGGGACAAGAGCGAGCGAGACGGACAAGAGCGAGCGAGACGGACAAGAGCGAGCGAGACGGACAAGAGCGAGCGAGACAGACAAGAGCGAGCGAGACGGATAAGAGAGAGCGAGCGAGACGGACAGGAGAGCGAGTGAGACAGAGAGACGGATAACAGAGAGCGAGCAAGACAGAGACAGACAAGAGAGAGCGAGACGGACGAGAGCGAGACAGGCAAGAGCGAGTGAGACGGATAAGAGAGAGCGAGCGAGACGGACAGGAGAGCGAGTGAGACAGAGAGACGGATAACAGAGCGAGCAAGACAGAGAGACAGACAAGAGAGAGCGAGACGGACGAGAGCGAGACAGGCAAGAGCGAGCGAGACAGACAAGAGCGAGCGAGACGGATAAGAGAGAGCGAGCGAGACGGACAGGAGAGCGAGTGAGAGAGAGACGGATAACAGAGAGCGAGACGGACAGGAGCGAGCGAGACGGACAAGAGCGAGCGAGACGGACAAGAGCGAGCGAGACGGACAAGAGCGAGCGAGACGGACAGGAGAGAGCGAGACGGATAAGAGAGAGCGAGCGAGACGGACAGGAGAGCGAGTGAGAGAGAGACGGACAAGAGCGAGCGAGACGGATAAGAGAGAGCGAGCGAGACGGGCAGGAGAGCGAGCGAGACAGAGAGACGGATTAGAGAGAGCGAGACGGATTAGAGAGAGCGAGACGGATAAGAGAGAGCGAGACGGATAAGAGAGAGCGAGACAGAGACTGATAAGAGAGCGAGCGAGACAGAGAGACTGGATAAGAGAGCAGCGAGACAGAGAGACTGATAAGAGAGCGAGCGAGACAGAGAGACTGATAAGAGAGCGAGCGAGACAGAGAGACTGATAAGAGAGCGAGCGAGACAGAGAGACTGATAAGAGAGCGAGCGAGACAGAGAGACTGATAAGAGAGCGAGCGAGACTGATAAGAGAGCGAGCGAGACAGAGAGACTGATAAGAGAGCGAGCGAGACTGATAAGATAGCGAGCGAGACTGATAAGATAGCGAGCGAGCCAGAGAGACTGATAAGAGAGCGAGCGAGACTGATAAGAGAGCGAGCGAGACAGAGAGACTGATAAGAGAGCGAGCGAGACTGATAAGAGAGTGAGCGAGACAGAGACTGAAGAGAGCGAGTGAGACTGATAAGATAGCGAGCGAGCCAGAGAGACTGATAAGAGAGCGAGCGAGACTGATAAGAGAGCGAGCGAGACAGAGAGACTGATAAGAGAGCGAGCGAGACAGAGAGACTGATAAGAGAGCGAGCGAGACTGATAAGAGAGCGAGCGAGACTGATAAGAGAGCGAGCGAGACAGAGAGACTGATAAGATAGCGAGCGAGACTGATAAGATAGCGAGCGAGACAGAGAGACTGATAAGATAGCGAGCGAGACTGATAAGAGAGCGAGCGAGACTGATAAGAGAGCGAGCGAGACTGATAAGAGAGCGAGCGAGACAGAGAGACTGATAAGATAGCGAGCGAGACTGATAAGATAGCGAGCGAGACAGAGAGACTGATAAGATAGCGAGCGAGACTGATAAGAGAGCGAGCGAGACAGAGAGACTGATAAGATAGCGAGCGAGACAGAGACTGATAAGAGAGCGAGCGAGACAGAGAGACTGATAAGAGAGAGCGAGCGAGACTGATAAGAGAGCGAGCGAGACTGATAAGAGAGCGAAGCGAGACAGAGAGACTGATAAGAGAGCGAGCGAGACTGGATAAGAGAGCGAGCGAGACAGATAAGAGAGCGGCAAGACAGAAGACTGATAAGAGAGCGAGCGAGACAGAGAGACTGATAAGAGAGCGAGCGAGACAGAGAGACTGATAAGAGAGAGCGAGCGAGACTGATAAGAGACGGACAAGAGCGAGCGAGCGAGACGGACAAGAGCGAGTGAGCGAGCTAGATGGACAAGAGCGAGCAAGACGGACAAGAGAGAGCGAGCGAGACGGACAGGAGAGCGAGCGAGACGGACAGGAGAGCGAGTGAGACGGATAACAGAGAGCGAGCAAGACAGAGAGACGGACAAGAGAGAGCGAGACGGACAAGAGCGAGCAAGACAGACAAGAAGCGAGCGAGACGGACAAGAGCGAGCGAGACGGACAAGAAGCGAGCGAGACGGACAAGAGCGAGCGAGACGGACAAGAAGCGAGACGAGACGGACAAGAGCGGAGCGAGACGGACAAGAGCGAGCGAGACGGACAAGAGCGAGCCGAGACGGACAAGAGCGAGCGAGAGCGGACAAGAGCAGCGAGACGGACAAGAAGCGAGACGAGACGGGACAGGAGAGCGAGCGAGACAGAGAGACGGATAACAGAGAGCGAGCAAGACAGAGAGACGGACAAGAGAGAGCGAGACGGACGAGAGCGAGACGGACAAGAGAGAGCGAGCGAGACGGACAAGAGAGCGAGCGTAGACGGACAAGAGCGGCGAGGCGGACAAGAGCGCAGCGAGACGGACAGGAGAGCGAGCGAGACAGAGAGACGGATAACGAGAGACGAGACAAGAGCGGACAAGACGGACGAGAGCGAGACGGACAAGAGAGAGCGAGCGAGACGGACAAGAGCGAGCGAGACGGACAAGAGCGAGCGAGACGGACAAGAGCGAGCGAGACGGACAAGAGCGAGCGAGACGGACAAGAGCGAGCGAGACGGACAAGAGCGAGCGAGACGGACAGGAGAGCGAGCGAGACGGACAAGAGCGAGCGAGACAGAGAGACGGATAACAGAGAGCGAGCAAGACAGAGAGACAGACAAGAGAGAGCGAGACGGACGAGAGCGAGACAGGCAAGAGCGAGCGAGACGGATAAGAGAGAGCGAGCGAGACGGACAGGAGAGCGAGTGAGACAGAGAGACGGATAACAGAGAGCGAGACGGACAGGAGCGAGAGCGAGACGGACAAGAGCGAGCTCGAGACGGACAAGAGAGCGAGGCGGACAGGAAAGCGAGGCGGACAGGAAAGCGCGAGACGGATAGAGAGAGCGAGCGAGACGGACAGGAGAGCGAGCGAGACGAGAGACGGACAAGAGCGAGCGAGACGGATAGAGAGAGCGGCGAGACGGACAGGAGAGCGGCGAGACAGAGAGACGAGAGAGAGAGCGAGACGGACTGAGAGAGCGAGACGGATAGGAGAGAGCGAGACGGACAGAGAGAGTGCGAGACAGAGAGACGGATAAGAGAGCGAGCAAGACAGAGAGACGGATAAGAGAGCGAGCAAGACAGAGAGACGGATAAGAGAGAGCGAGACGGATAAGAGAGAGCGAGGCGGATAAGAGAGAGCGAGACGGATAGAGAGAGCGAGACGGATGAGAGAGCGAGACGGATAAGAGAGAGCGAGACGGATAAGAGAGGCGAGACGGATGAGAGAGAGCGAGACGGATAAGAGAGAGCGAGACGGATAGAGAGAGAGCGAGACGGATAAGAGAGCGAGCGAGACAGAGAGACGGATAAGAGAGCGAGCGAGACAGAGAGACGGATAAGAGAGCGAGCAAGACAGAGAGACGGATAAGAGAGAGCGAGACGGATAAGAGAGAGCGAGACGGATAAGAGAGAGCGAGACGGATAAGAGAGAGCGAGACGGATAAGAGAGAGCGAGACAGAGAGACGGATAAGAGAGCAGAGCGAGACAGAGAGACGGATAAGAGAGCGAGCGAGACAGAGAGACGGATAAGAGAGAGCGAGACGGATAGAGAGCGAGAGCAGAGAGACGGATAAGAGAGAGCGAGACGGATAAGAGAGAGCGAGACGGATAAGAGAGAGCGAGACTGGATAGGAGAGAGCGAGCGAGACGGATAGGAGAGAGCGAGACTGGATAAGAGAGAGCGAGACGGATAAGAGAGAGCGAGACAGAGAGACGGATAAGAGAGAGCGAGACGGACAGGAGAGCGAGCGAGACGGACAGGAGAGCGAGCGAGACGGACAGGAGAGCGAGCGAGACAGAACAGACAGCGAGACAGACAGGGCAATAGAAGACTTAAGCCAACATCATCCTAGAGATAATATTCAAGCAGTTACATAATGATTCAAGCAGTTGATTCAAGCAGTTACATGGACAATGATTCAGTCACATAATGATTCAAGCAGTCACATAATGATTAATGCAGCAAACAGCTTTGTGAAGCTTTTGAGACAAAACTCACATTCTCATGCTTCATGTGCTTGAGCAGCCGTAGCTCTCTGTAGGTTCTCTTGGCGTGGATAAAGGACTGGAAAGGCCGGGAGAGCTTCTTCACAGCGATCTTCATACCCGTCTTCTGATCGTACGACGAGCTGGAGGAGAAAACAGAAACGGATTATTTCAACTACAAGAGTTGGATATTAGTCAACATTATCTAACAGAGCTGCACCCATTCTTCTTCAAAACAAGTACTGATAGGTTAGTTCAAAGTACGGATCTAATAGAAATCAGCGTTATGACAAAAAGTTACGCACACGAACCGTAGTCATTGGCCGAGAGAATGATCCACTGTCAATAGGCATTGGCCCGAGAGAATGATCCACTGTCAATAGGCATTGGCCCGAGAGAATGATCCACTATCAATAGGCAGTGGCCCGAGAGAATGATCCACTATCAATAGGCAGTGGCCCGAGAGAATGATCCACTGTCAATAGGCATTGGCCCGAGAGAATGATCCACTGTCAATAGGCATTGGCTGAGAGAATGATCCACTGTCAATAGGCATTGGCTGAGAGAATGATCCACTGTCAATAGGCATTGGCTGAGAGAACGATCCACTGTCAATAGGCATTGGCCCGAGAGAATGATCCACTGTAAATAGGCATTGGCCCGAGAGAATGATCCACTGTAAATAGGCATTGGCCCGAGAGAATGATCCACTGTAAATAGGCATTGTCTGACAGGAAAATATGAAGGAAAACAGCTAACGATAAACCTAAGAGTTAACTTAACTCACAAATACAGTGCCTTGCGAAAGTATTCGGCGACCTTTTGCCACATTTCAGGCTTCAAACATAAAGATATAAAACTGTATTTTTTTGTGAAGAATCAACAACAAGTGGGACACAATCATGAAGTGGAACGACATTTATTGGATATTTCAAACTTTTTTAACAAATCAAAAACTGAAAAATTGGGCGTGCAAAACTATTCAGCCCCTTTACTTTCAGTGCAGCAAACTCTCTCCAGAAGTTCAGTGAGGATCTCTGAATGATCCAATGTTGACCTAAATGACTAATGATGATAAATACAATCCACCTGTGTGTAATCAAGTCTCCGTATAAATGCACCTGCACTGTGATAGTCTCAGAGTTCCGTTAAAAGCGCAGAGAGCATCATGAAGAACAAGGAACACACCAAGCAGGTCCGAGATACTCTTGTGAAGCAGTTTAAAGCTGGATTTGGATACAAAAAGATTTCCCAAGCTTTAAACATCCCAAGGTGCACTGTGCAAGCGATAATATTGAAATGGAAGGAGTATCAGAGCACTGCAAATCTACCAAGACCTGGCCGTCCCTCTAAACTTTCAGCTCATACAAGGAGAAGACTGATCAGAGATGCAGCCAAGAGGCCCATGATCACTCTGGATGAACTGCAGAGATCTACAGCTGAGGTGGGAGACTCTGTCCATAGGACAACAACTCAGTCGTATATTGCACAAATCTGGCCTTTATGGAAGAGTGACAAGAAGAAAGCCATTTCTTAAAGATATCCATAAAAAGTGTTGTTTAAAGTTTGCCACAAGCCACCTGGGAGACACACCAAACATGTGGAAGAAGGTGCTCTGGTCAGATGAAACCAAAATTGAACTTTTTGGCAACAATGCAAAACGTTATAAAATAATCAAGGTATTGGAGTGGCCATCACAAAGCCCTGATA
>NW_027012160.1:0-20535 GCF_036934945.1 Oncorhynchus masou masou
GGGAAATACTGCCACTTTACAACTGGAGAGAGGGCACTACTGCCACTTTACAACTGGAGAGAGGGCACTACTGCCACTTTACAACTGGAGAGAGGGACACTACTGCCACTTTACAACTGAGAGAGGGAAATACTGCCACTTTACAACTGGATAGAGGACAATACTGCCACTTTACAACTGGATAGAGGGAACTACTGCCACTTTACAACTGGATAGAG
The DNA here is from genome assembly GCF_036934945.1 of Oncorhynchus masou masou. Classification (NCBI taxonomy): domain Eukaryota; kingdom Metazoa; phylum Chordata; class Actinopteri; order Salmoniformes; family Salmonidae; genus Oncorhynchus; species Oncorhynchus masou. The sequence continues at coordinate 219 of NW_027012160.1, forward strand.
GACAATACTGCCACTTTACAACTGGATAGAGGGAAATACTGCCACTTTACAACTGGATGAGAGGACACTGCTGCCACTTTACAACTGGATAGAGGACACTACTGCCACTTTACAACTGGATAGAGGGAAATACTGCCACTTTACAACTGGATAGAGGGACACTACTGCCACTTTACAACTGGAGAGAGGGTACTACTGCCACTTTACAACTGGATGAGAGGACACTACTGCCACTTTACAACTGGATAGAGGGCACTGCTGCCACTTTACAACTGGATAGAGGAAATGCTGCCACTTTACAACTGGATAGAGGGAAATACTGCCACTTTACAACTGGAGAGAGGAAATACTGCCACTTTACAACTGGAGAGAGGGCAATACTGCCACTTTACAACTGGATAGAGGGAACTACTGCCACTTTACAACTGGAGAGAGGGCACTACTGCCACTTTACAACTGGAGAGAGGGCACTACTGCCACTTTACAACTGGAGAGAGGGCACTACTGCCACTTTACAACTGGAGAGAGGGCACTACTGCCACTTTACAACTGGAGAGAGGACACTACTGCCACTTTACAACTGGAGAGAGGACACTACTGCCACTTTACAACTGGAGAGAGGGCACTACTGCCACTTTACAACTGGAGAGAGGGCACTACTGCCACTTTACAACTGGAGAGAGGACAATACTGCCACTTTACAACTGGAGAGAGGACACTACTGCCACTTTACAACTGGAGAGAGGACACTACTGCCACTTTACAACTGGAGAGAGGGCACTACTGCCACTTTACAACTGGAGAGAGGACACTACTGCCACTTTACAACTGGAGAGAGGGCACTACTGACACTTTACAACTGGAGAGAGGACACTACTGCCACTTTACAACTGGAGAGAGGGCAATACTGCCACTTTACAACTGGAGAGAGGGCACTACTGCCACTTTACAACTGGAGAGAGGGCACTACTGCCACTTTACAACTGGAGAGAGGGCACTACTGCCACTTTACAACTGGAGAGAGGGCACTACTGCCACTTTACAACTGGAGAGAGGGCAATACTGCCACTTTACAACTGGAGAGAGGGACACTACTGCCACTTTACAACTGGAGAGAGGGCACTACTGCCACTTTACAACTGGAGAGAGGGCACTACTGCCACTTTACAACTGGAGAGAGGGCACTACTGCCACTTTACAACTGGAGAGAGGGCACTACTGCCACTTTACAACTGGAGAGAGGGCACTACTGCCACTTTACAACTGGAGAGAGGGCACTACTGCCACTTTACAACTGGAGAGAGGGCACTACTGCCACTTTACAACTGGAGAGAGGGCACTACTGCCACTTTACAACTGGAGAGAGGGCACTACTGCCACTTTACAACTGGAGAGAGGGCACTACTGCCACTTTACAACTGGAGAGAGGGCACATACTGCCACTTTACAACTGGATAGAGGGAACTACTGCCACTTTACAACTGGATAGAGGGAACTACTGCCACTTTACAACTGGATAGAGGGAAATACTGCCACTTTACAACTGGATAGAGGGAAATACTGCCACTTTACAACTGGATAGAGGGAAATACTGCCACTTTACAACTGGATAGAGGGCAATACTGCCACTTTACAACTGGATAGAGGGAAATGCTGCCACTTTACAACTGGATAGAGGGCACTACTGCCACTTTACAACTGGAGAGAGGGCACTACTGCCACTTTACAACTGGAGAGAGGGCAATACTGCCACTTTACAACTGGAGAGAGGGCAATACTGCCACTTTACAACTGGAGAGAGGGCACTACTGCCACTTTACAACTGGATAGAGGGCACTACTGCCACTTTACAACTGGAGAGAGGGCAATACTGCCACTTTACAACTGGAGAGAGGGCAATACTGCCACTTTACAACTGGAGAGAGGGCACTACTGCCACTTTACAACTGGAGAGAGGGCACTACTGCCACTTTACAACTGGAGAGAGGGCAATACTGCCACTTTACAACTGGAGAGAGGGCAATACTGCCACTTTACAACTGGAGAGAGGGCACTACTGCCACTTTACAACTGGAGAGAGGGCAATGCTGCCACTTTACAACTGGAGAGAGGGCACTACTGCCACTTTACAACTGGAGAGAGGGCAATACTGCCACTTTACAACTGGAGAGAGGGCAATACTGCCACTTTACAACTGGAGAGAGGGCAATACTGCCACTTTACAACTGGAGAGAGGGCACTACTGCCACTTTACAACTGGAGAGAGGGCACTACTGCCACTTTACAACTGGAGAGAGGGCAATACTGCCACTTTACAACTGGAGAGAGGGCACATACTGCCACTTTACAACTGGAGAGAGGGCACTACTGCCACTTTACAACTGGAGAGAGGACACTACTGCCACTTTACAACTGGAGAGAGGGCAATACTGCCACTTTACAACTGGATAGAGGGCACTACTGCCACTTTACAACTGGAGAGAGGGCAATACTGCCACTTTACAACTGGAGAGAGGGCAATACTGCCACTTTACAACTGGAGAGAGGGCACTACTGCCACTTTACAACTGGATAGAGGGCAATACTGCCACTTTACAACTGGAGAGAGGACACTACTGCCACTTTACAACTGGATAGAGGGAAATACTGCCACTTTACAACTGGATAGAGGGAAATACTGCCACTTTACAACTGGATAGAGGGAAATACTGCCACTTTACAACTGGATAGAGGGCAATACTGCCACTTTACAACTGGATAGAGGGAAATACTGCCACTTTACAACTGGATAGAGGGAAATACTGCCACTTTACAACTGGATAGAGGGAAATACTGCCACTTTACAACTGAGATAGAGGGTCTCTACTGCCACTTTACAACTGGAGAGAGTGAGCTAGTGCCACTTTAAACTGGAGAGAGTGAACTACTGCCACTTTACAACTAGCAGGAGGAGGGGGGTGGTACATTGATAGTCATATTGTAGAATAGCAGGAGGAAGGGGGTACATTGACAGTCTTAATATAGAATAGCAGGAGGAGGGGGTGGTACATTGATAGTCATATTATAGAATAGCAGGAGGAGGGGGGTGGTACATTGACAGTCATAATATAGAATAGCAGGAGGAAGAGAAGGTGGGTTGTACAGTGACAGTCAAAATATAGAATAACAGGAGAAGGGGGGTGGTACAGTGACAGTCAAAATATAGAATAGCAGTAGAAGGGGGTGGTACAGTGACAGTCAGAATATAGAATTGCAAGGAAAGAGAAGGTGGGTTGTACAATGACACTCAAAATATAGAATAGCAGGAGAAGGGGGTGGTACAGTGACAGTCAAAATATAGAATAGCAGGAGGAAGAAGAAGGTGGGTTGTACAGTGACAGTCAAAATATAGAATCGCAGGAGGAGGGGACAGACAGACAGACAGACAGACAGACAGACAGACAGACAGACAGACAGACAGACAGACAGACAGACAGACAGACAGACAGACAGACAGACAGACAGACGGACGGACGGACCGGACAGATAGATAGATAGATAGATAGATAGATAGATAGATAGATAGATAGATAGATAGATAGATAGATAGATAGATAGATAGATAGATAGTAATATTAGTAGTAGTGGTAGTAGTAGTAATAATAATATTAGTACTACTACTAGTAGTAATAATAGTAGTAATAGTAATGTTAGTACTACTACTGGTAGTAGTAGTAGTAGTAGTAGTTGTAGTAGTAGTAGTAGTAGTAGTAGTAATAGAAGTAGTAGTAGTCGTAATAGCAGTAGTAGTAGTAGTAATAATAGAAGTAAGCTGGCTGTAGCGGCTGTAGCCAGTAATAATAATATTAGTAGTAATAAGTAATATTAGTAGTAAAAGTGGTAGTTGTAGTAGCTGTAGTAGCAATACTAATATTAGTAGTAGCAGTAGTAGTAGTAGTAGTAGTAGTAGCAGTAGCAGTAGCTGTAGTAGTAATAATTATATTAGTAGTAGTAGTAGTAATAGAAGTAGTAGCAGTAGTAGCAGTGGTAGTAGTAGTAGTAGTAGTAGTAGTAGTAGTAGTAGTAGTAGTAGTAGTAATAAGTAGTAGCAGTAGTAGCAGTAGTAGTAGTAGTAGTAATTAGAAGTAGTAGCAGTAGTATAGTAGTAGTAGTAATAGAGGTAGTAGCAGTAGTAGTAGCTGTAGTGGTAATAATAATATTAGTGGTAGTAGTAATAAGTAGTAGCTTATTAGTAGCAGTGGTAGTAGTAGTAGTAGTAGTAGTAGTAATAGAAGTAGTAGATTAGCAGCAGCAGCAGTAGTAGCAGTAGCAGCAGTAGTAGCAGTAGTAGTAGTAGTAGCAATATAAGCAGTAGCAGCAGTAGCAGTAGTAATTAGAAGTAGCAGCAGTAGTAGTAGCTGTAGCAGCAATAATAATATTAGTAGTAGTAGTAGTAGTAGCAATTAGAAGTAGTAGCAGTAGTAGTAGCTGTAGTAGTAATAATAATATTAGTAGTAATATTAGTAGTAGAAGTAGTAGTTATAATAATATTAGTAGTAGTAGTAGTTGAAGTTGTAATAGTAGTAGTAATAATAGTAGTAGTAGTAGTAGTAGTAGTTGTAGTGGTAATAATAATATTAGTAGTAGTAGTTGTAGTAGTAATAGTACTAGTAGTAGCTATAGTATTAATAATAATATGCGTAGTAATAGTAATATTAGTAGTAGTAGTAATATTGGTAGTAGAAGTAATAATAATATTAGTAATAGTAGTTGTAGTAGTAATAGTAGTAGTAGTAATAGTGGTAGTAGTTGCAGTAGTAGCGGGAGTAGTAATGGAGAAGTAATAATAAGCTAACTCATTAGGGTAGTAGTAATGTTAATAATAGTAGCAGTAGTAGTAATAATAATAATAATAGTCATCATAGTAGTAATGGTAGTACTAATAGTAGCAATAGTAGTAGTTTTAATAAGCTAAGCTGTAGTAATAATGGCTTTAATAATAGTAGCTATAATAATAATAGTAACTGTAGTAATAATAGTAATGTAATGTAAACTGACTATTAATGTAAAGCTAGCTAGTAATAATAGTAACTGTAGTAATAATAGTAACTGTAGTAATAATAAGTAACAATAGTAGTAATAATAAGCTAGCTGTAGTAATAGTAGTAGTAGTAATAATAGTAGTAATAATAAAAGCTATTTGTATTAGTAATAAGTAGTAATAGTAATGTAATAATAGTAGTATTACTAGTAGTATAATAGCTAGTAGTAGTAGTAATAGTAATAGTATGATAAGTAGTAGTAGTAGTAAGTAGTAAGTAATGGTAGTAGTAATAATAAGCTAGTAGTAATAATAATAAGCTAACTGTATTATAATAAGTAGTAGTAATAAGTAATGGTAGTAGTAGTAGTAATAATAATGAGCTAACTGTAGTAATAATAGTAATAATAGTAGCTATTTCTTATAGTAATAATAAGTAATAGTAATAAGCGGTAGTAGTAATAATAGTAGCTAGTAATAATAATAATAATAATAATAATAATAATAATAATAGTAGTAGTAGTAGTAATAATAGTATAATAGTAGTAGTAATAATAGTAGTAATAATAATAATAGTAGGAGTTGTAATAGTAATAGCAGTAGTAATTTTAAGAAGTAGTAGTAATAATAGTAATAGTAGTACTGTAGTAATAATAAATAGTAGTAGGAGTAGTAGTAGTAGTAGTTGTAGTAATAATAATAATAATGGTAGTAGTAGTAATAATAATAATAATAATAATAGTAGTAGCAATAGTAATAATAGTAGTAGTAGGAGTAGTAGTAGTAGTAGTTGTAGTAGTAGTAGTAGTAATAATAATAATAATAATAATAATAGTAGTAGTAGTAGTAGTAATAATAATAGTAGTAGTAGGAGTAGTAGTAGTAGTAGTAGCAGTAGTAGTTTTAATAGTAGTAGTAATAATAATAATAGTAGTAGTAGGAGTAGTAGTAGTAGTAGTTGTAGTAGTAGCAGTAGTAGTTTTAGTAGTAGTTGTAGTAGTAATAAAAATAACAGTAGTAGTAGGAGTAGTAGCAGTAGTAGTTGTAGTAGTAGTAGTAGTAGTAATAATAATAATAGTAGTAGTAGTAGTAATAATAATAATAATAATAATAGATTGAATTGGAGTAGTAATATTAATACAAAATTGTAGCAATAGTTGTGATTTACTCGTAGTAATAATAGTAGTGGGTGTAGCAGAAGTAGCTTTAGTAGTAGTAGTAAATATAGTTGTAATAGTAATAATAGGAGTAGGAGTAGTAGTAGTAGCTTTAGTAGTAGTAGTAAATATAGTTGTAATAGTAATAATAGGAGTAGGAGTAGTAGTAGTAGCTTTAGTAGCAGTAGTAAATATATTTGTAATAGTTATAATATTATAGGAGTAGTAGTAGTAGTAGCTTTAGTAGCAGTAGTAAATATATTTGTAATATTATAATAGGAGTAGGAGTATAGTAAATATGGCTTTAGTAGTAGTAGTAAAAATAGTTGTAATAGTAATAATAGTAGTGATAGTATTAGTAGTCGAGTAGTACTACTACTACTAATAATAATAATAATAATAACATTAGCAGTGGTTGTAGCAGAATTAGCAGTAGTAGTAATACTAGTAGTAGTAGAAGTAATAATAGTAATGGTAGTATGAGTAATGATAGTAGTAGTAGTAGTAGTAGTAGTAGTAGTAGTAGTAGTAGTAGTAGCAGTACTAGCAGTGTAGTAGTAGTAGTAGTAATAATCGCAGCAGTAGTAGTAGTAGTGGTATTAGCAATTGCAGGCAATACTTTCATTCACATACCTTACAATACAGAGATATAGCCTAATTGGTAGCTTTGTTTCTTGTAATGTTCCACTGCTTATTCTGAACTGATGAGCAAGCAGTGTGTGTGTGTGTGTGTGTGTGTGTGTGTGTGTGTGTGTGTGTGTGTGTGTGTGTGTGTGTGTGTGTGTGTGTGTGTGTGTGTGTGTGTGTGTGTGTGTGTGTGTAAACGTATGAGCTCTCTGCTTAGGAATTAGCCACAATCCATTTTTTTGCATTATTTTCTTGTACTACCAGAACTCCACAACCACAAATTATTATTATAATGATCTCTTGTACTACCATAACCCCATAGCTACAAATGATTAGTATAATGATCTGTTTCTATTCTATGGCCAATTTAACTCACATTTAACTCACATCGCATAGCCCCCGCTTACTGTCTGAATAGACAAATAATAAAAAGCATTTCACTAAATTAGAAGCAAGGTTATAACGAATCTGCTGTTACCTCAGTATATGAGTATTGCTGTTTGGTTTTGAGAATTCAATGTGTTTTATAGTATGTGCGTAATGTGTGTGTGTGTGTGTGTGTGTGTGTGTGTGTGTGTGTGTGTGTGTGTGTGTGTGTGTGTGTGTGTGTGTGTGTGAGGGGGAGTTTCGGTGGAGCTAAAGTGCACTCTCCAGAGGACAGCAGCAGTTCCTGGGGTAGTTCTCTCTTTGTACTAGCTCACTATTCCTTACAACAGAAATGGAATTACACCAGCAGATTTAATAATACTTGATGAAAGGGAAAATGCTGCTCGTCAATTAAACGATACATTAATTTTATATCCTCTCTTTAACCCTCTCTGGCTCTCAGGTAATTCTTGATGTGATTCAAGAGGTCATGCACCCCAAAAATTAGGGTGTCAAGGGGACGGTGCAGAGGGGGGATGGTCCCCTTCCACAAATTGGAGAACTTTGCATTTTGCTGTCTGGCTCCAGGGCATCTACAAGTCTATGCTAGGTAAAGCTCCGCCTTATCTCAGTTTACTGGTCACGATGGCAACACCCACCCGCAGCTCCAGCAGGTGTATCTCACTGATCATCCCTTAAACCAAAATCTCATTTGGCCCCCTTTCCTTCCAGTTCTCAAGGCCTGCGACTGGAACGAATTGCAAAAATCTCTGAAGTTGGAGACTTTTATCTCCTCACCAACTTTTAAACATCTGCTATCTGAGCAGCTAACCGACGCTGCAGCGTATAGTCCATCGGTATAGCCCACCCAATTTACCTACCTCAGCCTCATACTCTTTTTTATTTGATTTACTTTTCTGCTCTTGCACACCAGTATCTCTACCTCCACATGTTCATCTGATCATTTATCACTCCAGTGTTAATCTGCTAAATTGTAATTATTTGTTCTTGCTAAATGTTAGGCCCATTGCCTCCCTCCCCATGCCTTTTGCACAATGGATATACAGTAGATTCTCTTTTTTCTACTGTGTTATTGACTTGTTTATTGTTTACTCCGTGTGTAACTCTGTGTTGTCTGTTCACACTGCTATGCTTTATCTTGGCCAGGTCGCAGTTGCAAATGAGAACTTGTTCTCAACTAGCCTACCTGGTTAAATAAAGGTGTTCTCAACTAGCCTACCTGGTTAAATAAAGGTGTTCTCAACTAGCCTACCTGGTTAAATAAAGGTGTTCTCAACTAGCCTACCTGGTTAAATAAAGGTGTGCTCAACTAGCCTACCTGGTTAAATAAAGGTGTTCTCAACTAGCCTACCTGGTTAAATAAAGGTGTTCTCAACTAGCCTACCTGGTTAAATAAAGGTGTTCTCAACTAGCCTACCTGTTTAAATAAAGGTGTTCTCAACTAGCCTACCTGGTTAAATAAAGGTGTTCTCAACTAGCCTACCTGGTTAAATAAAGGTGTTCTCAACTAGCCTACCTGTTTAAATAAAGGTGTTCTCAACTAGCCTACCTGGTTAAATAAAGGTGTTCTCAACTAGCCTACCTGGTTAAATAAAGGTGTTCTCAACTAGCCTACCTGTTTAAATAAAGGTGTTCTCAACTAGCCTACCTGTTTAAATAAAGGTGTTCTCAACTAGCCTACCTGTTTAAATAAAGGTGTGCTCAACTAGCCTACCTGGTTAAATAAAGGTGTTCTCAACTAGCCTACCTGGTTAAATAAAGGTGTTCTCAACTAGCCTACCTGGTTAAATAAAGGTGTTCTCAACTAGCCTACCTGTTTAAATAAAGGTGTTCTCAACTAGCCTACCTGGTTAAATAAAGGTGTTCTCAACTAGCCTACCTGGTTAAATAAAGGTGTTCTCAACTAGCCTACCTGTTTAAATAAAGGTGTTCTCAACTAGCCTACCTGGTTAAATAAAGGTGTGCTCAACTAGCCTACCTGGTTAAATAAAGGTGTTCTCAACTAGCCTACCTGGTTAAATAAATGTGTTCTCAACTAGCCTACCTGTTTAAATAAAGTTGTTCTCAACTAGCCTACCTGGTTAAATAAAGGTGTTCTCAACTAGCCTACCTGGTTAAATAAAGGTGTTCTCAACTAGCCTACCTGGTTAAATAAAGGTGTTCTCAACTAGCCTACCTGGTTAAATAAAGGTGTTCTCAACTAGCCTACCTGGTTAAATAAAGGTGTTCTCAACTAGCCTACCTGGTTAAATAAAGGTGTTCTCAACTAGCCTACCTGGTTAAATAAAGGTGTTCTCAACTAGCCTACCTGGTTAAATAAAGGTGTTCTCAACTAGCCTACCTGGTTAAATAAAGGTGTTCTCAACTAGCCTACCTGGTTAAATAAAGGTGTTCTCAACTAGCCTACCTGTTTAAATAAAGGTGTTCTCAACTAGCCTACCTGTTTAAATAAAGGTGTTCTCAACTAGCCTACCTGGTTAAATAAAGGTGTTCTCAACTAGCCTACCTGGTTAAATAAAGGTGTTCTCAACTAGCCTACCTGGTTAAATAAAGGTGTTCTCAACTAGCCTACCTGGTTAAATAAAGGTGTTCTCAACTAGCCTACCTGGTTAAATAAAGGTGTTCTCAACTAGCCTACCTGTTTAAATAAAGGTGTTCTCAACTAGCCTACCTGGTTAAATAAAGGTGTGCTCAACTAGCCTACCTGGTTAAATAAAGGTGTGCTCAACTAGCCTACCTGGTTAAATAAAGGTGTTCTCAACTAGCCTACCTGGTTAAATAAAGGTGTTCTCAACTAGCCTACCTGGTTAAATAAAGGTGTTCTCAACTAGCCTACCTGGTTAAATAAAGGTGTTCTCAACTAGCCTGCCTGGTTAAATAAAGGTGTTCTCAACTAGCCTGCCTGGTTAAATAAAGGTGTTCTCAACTAGCCTACCTGGTTAAATAAAGGTGTTCTCAACTAGCCTACCTGGTTAAATAAAGGTGTTCTCAACTAGCCTACCTGGTTAAATAAAGGTGTTCTCAACTAGCCTACCTGTTTAAATAAAGGTGTTATCAACTAGCCTACCTGTTTAAATAAAGGTGTTCTCAACTAGCCTACCTGTTTAAATAAAGGTGTTCTCAACTAGCCTACCTGTTTAAATAAAGGTGTTCTCAACTAGCCTACCTGTTTAAATAAAGGTGTTCTCAACTAGCCTACCTGGTTAAATAAAGGTGTTCTCAACTAGCCTACCTGTTTAAATAAAGGTGTTCTCAACTAGCCTACCTGTTTAAATAAAGGTGTTCTCAACTAGCCTACCTGGTTAAATAAAGGTGTTCTCAACTAGCCTACCTGGTTAAATAAAGGTGTTCTCAACTAGCCTACCTGGTTAAATAAAGGTGTTCTCAACTAGCCTACCTGTTTAAATAAAGGTGTTCTCAACTAGCCTACCTGTTTAAATAAAGGTGTTCTCAACTAGCCTACCTGTTTAAATAAAGGTGTTCTCAACTAGCCTACCTGGTTAAATAAAGGTGTTCTCAACTAGCCTACCTGTTTAAATAAAGGTGTTCTCAACTAGCCTACCTGTTTAAATAAAGGTGTTCTCAACTAGCCTACCTGGTTAAATAAAGGTGTTCTCAACTAGCCTACCTGGTTAAATAAAGGTGTTCTCAACTAGCCTACCTGGTTAAATAAAGGTGTTCTCAACTAGCCTACCTGGTTAAATAAAGGTGTTCTCAACTAGCCTACCTGGTTAAATAAAGGTGTTCTCAACTAGCCTACCTGGTTAAATAAAGGTGTTCTCAACTAGCCTACCTGGTTAAATAAAGGTGTTCTCAACTAGCCTACCTGGTTAAATAAAGGTGTTCTCAACTAGCCTACCTGGTTAAATAAAGGTGTTCTCAACTAGCCTACCTGGTTAAATAAAGGTGTTCTCAACTAGCCTACCTGGTTAAATAAAGGTGTTCTCAACTAGCCTACCTGGTTAAATAAAGGTGTTCTCAACTAGCCTACCTGGTTAAATAAAGGTGTTCTCAACTAGCCTACCTGGTTAAATAAAGGTGTTCTCAACTAGCCTACCTGGTTAAATAAAGGTGTTCTCAACTAGCCTACCTGGTTAAATAAAGGTTAAATAAAGAATAAAAAAGAAATAATCCTCCTCAATGATGGTTATTTTGTTATCGAAAGATAATATATTTATCTGCATCGCTGCCAAAATCTGGGTAAAATATTGAAAGAAATGTGAGTCTTATTCAGCACATTTAGTTATTTCTTCCTTTTCTAAAGTCCACCAAACTTGCCAGTAGGCATGCCAGCTAAAATACAGGTAACCGCCAAAATAATGGAAACACTTGAGAAAAGGAGCAATACAAAGTATATCGAAGCAGGTGCTTCCACACAGTTGTGGTTCCTGAGATACTTAAGCAATTAACATCCCATCATGCTTAGGGTATGCCCCCACAGGACAACAAGACCCCCATCCACAGTGCGTAAGTGGTCACTGAATGGTTTGATGAGGATGAAAACCATGAAAGCCATGGCAGGCTCAGTCACCAGATCTCAAACCAATTGAAACATTTGGTGCGGCACCTGCGACAGCATTATTCACCACCATCAACAGAACATGGCTGACTTGAAAATGAGATGTAGCTCTCCTGACTAAATAAAAGATACATAAAAACTAATGCATTTATAATTTAAAAAGTAATGAAGTGACTAGATTGGTAGGTTACAATGGTTGATTGTTTTCTTTTAAGTGTCTGATCAGTAAAGTGTATTAAAGCATCTAAACTAAAACTAGAGGATTAACAATCATGGCGGAATTTCAACAAAGACAGAGGACCTCTGTATTACCTACGGTGGCAGTGCTGGCAACACTAGCTGCAGTAACCCATGGGGAAGGGGTCACACTGACAATCATAGAGGGGGAAAATTATTGTGGCCCTGGTGACACAAAATAATCAAAGGCCTGTGTTACGAACCCCTTTGGCCTTGCAGTCTGGGGGGGATGGAAATGAGACCTGTAACATATCTCATGCAAATCATATTAGCGAAAAGGAACAGTGAGAACTAATAACAACAGACAACCTAAATCTACCGTCAAACACTTGTGGTTTATTTGTTAAACACATGGTAAAGAAAAGGCCCTAAGTTAGTCTTACTTGCTTCAATAACCGCTCGCTCCCTAACCAATAAAATACAAAAGGGGGTGGATCTAATCTTCATCACGAGGACTTAACATTGGTTAATTAAATCTACATTTTTTGCCAATTTCTGCATGTTTTCTCAAACAGCTGTAACTGTATATGCATTCCTAAATCAGGTCCTTTCTTGAGTTGGGCTCTGGGATGTAACAATCAAGGTTCAATTTAAACATTTAAATAAAGGTTAAAAAAAATAATGTTTTTTTAAATGTAACAACCATTGAGCATCTGAGCTTATGGTTGATTGTGGGAAGGTGTTAAGTGTGTGTGTGCATGTGTGCATGTGTGCGTGTGTGTGTGTGTATATATATATCCCACATCTGTTGTAAGGAGGTAATGATGTTAGGGCCAATATAGGATGAATCACAATAATTGTTTGCTAAAATAATAATTGCTTGACAAAAATGTAGTGTAATGCAATGCCAATCCTGGTTATACAGTAGGTAACAATCCTCTGCATGAACTGCCGGCAATATTATGCATATGAATTGTTAATAATGATGGAAATTAAGATACGCAAGATATTTGAAATATATATATATAAAGTAAATTGAGGTGAGAGCATTTGATATACTTTTAGCAGTTGATCTGCTTCGCTTCAGTGGGTGGCATTGTGTGCTCTTTTCAAAGGATGGATCCTGGCCTCATGGGGGGCCTAGGGTTCCAGGGGGAGTGGGGTGGTCTGCCGGGTTACTGGCTTTAGAGTTACTGGCTTTAGAGGGTGGAATAGTGGAAAACAATTGGAGGGTTACTTAGTAGCAATGCAAGTATCATGGTACAGATTTATAGACACTCAATCATTATGGTACTTTTTAATGGTAAATTTAAAAACATATATTATGATCAATAGATTTGAAACTTGATTATCATTGTGGTTGGTGAAATAAGTATAGCCAGTTATTATCGAAATGGCTCAGCAGATAATAAGGAAAGAAGAAGAAGAAGAAGAAAATAAGAAGATTTACCTGTAAGAGAAGGAATATAATATAAGTTGTCTATTGTTGAACTCATTCAACAATTTTAGATGAAGTTGTGTGTAAAATGGACTGGGGAGTGAAATATACTTCTCACATGGGCAAAGAAACTCAAAAGGGGTGATAATATCAATTAACAGTCATTTTGATCTGAATGTGCAAATTGTCCAAACAGATCAGCAAGGTAGATGGATGATTTTAAATATGTTATTAGCCCATAAATGTGGATCATTAACCTTTACGGACCAAATAATGATGATCCACGCTTCTTTGAACATTTTTATAATAAATGACCAACCCTGCAAGCAATACAGCACTATTTTTATGGTGGGAGATAATAATACTGTTTTAAAAACCTTAATGGACTGTGAAGGAAATCACATTACAAACTATCACCATAATGCTATTAAAGAAATCATGAATGTCATGGATATTTTGGAACTAGTGGATATATGGAGGCTTAGAAATACTGACATAGTGAGATGTACAATTGCGGAGGCTCAATCAAGCTACATGAGTCGTCTTGACTACTTCTTACAGTATGTCGATCTCGTTGGCATCAAAAGTTTAAAAAAAGTCTTGATGGTGGATTGGATGCGGTCAGACAATCAGATAATTGGCAGATACATTAATCTTACTGAATTTCCAACATGGCCGAAGATATTGGAATTTAATCAAAGCCTATTTGATGATAACTTCTTTTTAAGGACAGAGGAATTTATATTTTAATATTTCAGACATAGCATACAGTTGTAGTCGAAAATGTACATGCACCTTAGCCAAATACATTTATACTCAGTTTTTAACAATTCCTGACATTAAATACAAGTGAATATCCCTGTCATAGGTCAGTTAGTATCACAACATTATTTTAAGAATGTGAAATGTCAGAATAACAATAGAGAGAATGATTTATTTCAGCTATTATGTCTTTCATCACATTCCCAGTGGGTCAGAAGTTTACATACACTCAATTAGTATTTGGTAGCATTGCCTTTAAATTGTTAACTTGGGTCAAATGCTTCGAGAAGCATTCCGCAAGCTTCCCACAATACGTTGGGTGAATTTTGGCCCATTCCTCCTGACAGAGCTGGTGTAACTGAGTCAGGATTTTAGGCCTCCTTGCTCGCACACACTTTTTCAGTTCTGCCCACAAACTGTCTATAGGATTGAGGTCAGGGCTTTGTGATTGCCACTTCAATACCTTGACTTTGTTGTCCTTAAGCCATTTTGCCAAAACTTTGGAAGTATGCTTGGGGTAATTGTCCATTTGGAAGACACATTTGCAACCAATCTTTAACTTCCTGAATGGTGTCATGAGAAGTTGCTTCAATATATCTAAATAATTTTCCGTCCTCATGACGCCATCTATTTTGTGAAGTGCTCCAGTCCTTCCTGCAGCAAAGCAACCCCACAACATGATGCTTCAACCCCCGTTCTTCACAATTGGGATGGAGTTCTTTGACTTACAAGCCTCCCACTTTTTTGTCCAAACATAACGAAGGTCATTATGGCCAAACATTTATATTTTTGTTTCATCAGACGAGAGGACATTTCTCCAAAAAGTACGATCTTTGTCCCCATGTGCAGTTGCGAACTGTAGTCTGGCTTTTTTATGGCGGCTTATGGAGCAGTGGTTTCTTCCTTGCTGAGTGGCCTTTCAGGTTTTGTTGACATAGAACTTGTTTTACTCTGGATATAGATATGTTTGTATCTGTTTCCTCCAGTTTCTTCACAAGGTCCTTAGTCGATGTTCTGGGATTGATTTGCACTTTTCTCACCTCAGTACATTAATCTCTAGGAGACAGAACCTGTCTCCTTCCTGAGTTGTATGACGGCTGCGTGGTCCCATGGTGTTTATATTTCCGTACCACTGTTTGTACAAATGAACATGGTACCTTCAGGCATTTGGAAATTCCTCCCAAGGATGAGGTCTACAATATTAAGGTCTACAATATTTTCTGATTTCTTTAGATTTTCACATGATGTCAAGCAAAGAGGCACTGGGTTTGAGGGTAAGCCTTGAAATACATCCACAGGTATACCTCAAATTGACTCAAATGATATCAACTAGCCTAGCAGAAGCGTCGAAAGCCATGACATCATTTTGTTTAATTTTCCAAGCTTTTTAAAGGCACAGTCAACTTAGTGTATGTACACTTCTTACTCAATGGAATTGTGATACAGTGAATTATAAGTGAAATTATCTGTCTGTTATTAACAATTGTTGGAAAATGACTTGTGTCATGCAGGAAGTAGATGTCCTAATCGACTTGCCACTACTATAGTTTGTTAACAAAACAAAAAATGTGTGGAATGATTGAAAAACAATTTTTAATGACCCCAACCTAAGTGTATGTAAACTTCCGACTTCAACTGTAGGTACATCAAATCCCGTTATTGTATGGGATACTTTTAAATGTGCCTTTAGAGGCCATGCAAGTCGGTACTGAAGGAATGAAAGAAGTGTAGGTCAAAAGAGTCCATACTAACAAAGGAAATAGAATGTCTAACAGTACAGGTAGATAGCAATAAAAACTGTACTATAGAGGCTCAGAATCAGAAAAACAAAAATAAATGGAGGAAGTTATTCAAGAAAGATCCAGTGTAATATATATAAAATAAAAAAAAGCAAACTGGACGGAGTTTTGGGAGAGATGCACCAAATTAGCTTTTAATTATCAACAAAGAAATGATACCACAAATAATTTCCTGAAACATGTTACAAATGATAGACTCACCCATGATTTACCAAATTATATTTTGAAAGAGCAAGCAAAGTACTTTAACCTTTTGCGTGTAGGGGGCAGTATTTTTGTTTTTGGCTAAAACGTCCCCATGTGAACCTGCCTATTTCTTAGCCCCAGAAACTAGAATATGCATATAATTGTCCGATTAGGATAGGAAACACTCTAAAGTTTCCAAAACTGACAAAATATTGTCTGTGGGTATAACAGAACTGATATTGCAGGAGAAAACCTGAGGAAAATCCAATCAGGAAGTGCCTCTTATTTTGAAACCTCTCTGTTCCTATGCATGCCTGTCCTCCATTTAGAGGGATATCAACCAGATACCTTTTTCTATGGCTTCCCTAAAGTGTCAAAAGACTTTAGACATAGTTTCATGAGCAAGAAAGTTCACATTGCGTAAGTGGATAGGTGGGGGCTCTCAGAGTGAGTTTTGCGCAACAGAGTAATGCGGCCATTGTTTCTCCCTGTCCTATTGAAATACCTACACTCCCGGTTGATATATTATCACATATATATTTTAAAAACAACCTGAGGATTTGATTATAAAAAACGTTTGACATGTTTCTGTGGACATTATGGATATTATTTTGAATTTTCGTCTGCATTGTCGTGACCGCTCTTCCTGTAGATTTCTGAACATGGCAGCGACAAACAAACGGAGGTATTTTGGATTTAAAATAATCTTTATGGAACAAAAGGAACATTTGTTTTGTAACTGGGAGTCTCGTGAGTGAAAACATCCGAAGATCATCAAAGGTGAGCGATTATTTGATTGCTTTTCTGATTTCTGTGACCAAGCTACCTGATACTAAGTGTACTTAATGTTTTGTCATGCGATCAATAAACTTACACAAACGCTTGGATTGCTCTCGCTGTAAAGCATCATATCAAAATCTGAGACGACAGGTGGATTAAAACTTGTTGAGGATAGGGGACAGTATTTTCACTTTGGATGAATTGCATAACCAGAGTGAACTGCATCCTACTCTGTCCTAGATTGATAATATATGCATAATATTATTACTATTGGATAGAAAACACTCTGAAGTTTCTAAAACTGTTTAAATTATGTCTGTGGGTATAACAGAACTCATAGTGCAGGCAATCTCAATTCTGAATGTGGGGCAACTTTGACTTCATCGCCCCCCTCCTTTCCCAACAAAATATGGATATGGTAGCACTTCCAACGCCTTCCACTAGATGTCCTCATTCAGTAGAAAGTGGAATGGAGCATTTGCTGTGAACTTTGACCGAATGGGAGGGGAAATAGTCAGTGTCCCAACAGAATGTCATTTTCCTGTGGCGCATTTCTCTGTGGGTGCTACCGCCATTCCATTTGGCTCCAGCTGAAAATGTATGATCCGGTTGGAACGTTATTGGATATATATGATAATAACATCCTGAAGATTGATTCTCTACTTAGTTTGACCAGTTTATTCGACCTGGAATATATATTTTGGAAGTTTTTGCACGAGTTATCCTGGACCAGCAGTCCGTTTTTAAAAATCTGACACAGCGGTTGCATTAAGAACCAGTGTATCTTTAATTATATGTAGAACATGTATCTTCAGTCAAAGTTTATGATGAGTATTTCTGTTATCTGGCGTAGCTTTCTATAATTCCTCCTGATATTTTGGAGGCATTTCTGAACATGGCGTCAATGTAAACCGAGATTTGTGGATATAAATATGCATATTATCGAATAAAACATAAATGTCTTGTGTAACATGTCATATGAGTGTCATCTGATGAAGATTTTCAAAAGGTTAGTGATTCATTTTATCTCTAATCCTGCTTTTGTGACTCTATCTTTGGCTGGAAAAACGGCTGTTTTTCTATTTATTTGGTGGTGGTCTAACATAAATATATGTTGTGTTTTCGCTGTAAAACATTTTAAAAATTGGACATGGTGGGTAGATTAACAAGATGTTTATCTTTCATTTGCTGTATTGGATTTGTTAATGTGTGAAAGTTAAATATCTCTAAAGAATATTTTTGAATTCCCTGCACCACCTTTTCAGCTGAATGGGGGGTGGAGTTTCCTGAGGGGAACCATAACAGGTTAACAAAAGGCTAAGGTGTGTTTTGCAATATTGCACTTGTGATTTCATGAATATTAATATTTTTTGTCATGTTATTTCAGTCCCCTCCATCTCCTCTTTCCGAAGCTAAATGCATGGATTTTTAATAAACCAAAACTCACCAAACAAAAAAACAAGCACAAACGAAACAGTGACATTCTGGGCTGCTCGCAAGCAGCGGTCACCAAAAACAAGATCCCACAAACTAAGGTGGGAAAAGAGGCTGCCTGTATGGTCCCCAATCAGAGACAACGATAGACAGCTGCCTCTGATTGGGAACCATACCCAACCAACAAAGCAATAGAAAAACTAGAATGCCCACACAAATCATACCCCAACCTAACCGAATAAAGAAATAAAAGGCTCTCTAAGGTCAGGCGTGACAGTACCCCTGACCTGGACCTGAGGAGGTCCAGGTGGGCACTGCTCGCTGAACCCTCCGCTTCCGGGGAGGATAGAGGCTCCTCGGGCCATGGATTATCACTGGAGGCTCCAGGCCATGGATCATCACTGGATGATTTGGGCCATGGATCAACACTGGAGGCTCCAGGACATGGATCATCACTGCAGGCTTGGTGTGCCATGGTTCATCACTCGAGGCTTTGGAGCCATAGATCACCACTGGAGGCTTTGTGCATGGAGCAGGCACAGGACGTACCATGCTGGAGACACACTGGAGGCCGGGTAGGTAGAGCTGGCACAACCGTCCAGCCTGGATGCTCACTTTAGTGAAGGCTCACTGGAAACATAGTACGCATGGCCGGCGCAGGATATACTGGGCCGAGGGAGGCACACTGGAGGTCTGGAGCGTAGAGCTGGGTGCCACCTTTCGCCCCGCGCGCGGGCGCTGGCACAGGACGACTGGGCTGTGAAGGCGCACTGGCGACACAGTGTGTAGAGCCAGCGCAGGATATCCTGGACCGAAGAGGTATATTGGAGATCAGGAGCACTGAGCCGGCACAAGCCATCCTGGCTGGTATGCTCACTACGCACGGTGAGTGCGAGGAGCTTGCACCGAGTGCACCGGCTGTGAATGCGCCCTGGAGACACAGTGCGTATCAGCTCATAACATGGTGGCCTGGATGGTCACACACTGCTTAAAGCGAGTGCGGGATTTGGCTCTGGTCTGAACCTGCCTCCCCCAAAAGTATTTGGGGCTTCCTCTCGTGTTTGTGTCGTGCCTGCGACCCCTGGAGTCGTGGCTGATGTTCCTTTGCTGCTTCCGCCTGTTTCCCCGGCAGGCTCTCCAATACCTCCTCCATGTCCAGGTTATTCTCTCCTCAACCTCCTCTAGAGGCCATCTCCTCCCGGGCACGCTGCTTGGTCCAGTTGAGGTGGGATCTTCTGTCACGTCCGTCGTAGATGAATGAAAGTGGTCATGATTTTTAATACTGATCTCCGACAAAACAACAAAATACAAAACCGAACGTAAGTTCTGTAGCGCTAACTAACCAAAAACAAGATCCCACAAACTAAGATGGAAAGGTTGCCTAATTATGATCCCCAATCAGAGACAACGATAGACTCTGTTTGGGAACCATACGTGCCAAGAAGGAAATAGAAAACTAGAATGCTCACCCGAACACCCCCGACCTAACAAATAGAGAAATAAAAACTCTCTCAATGTCAGGTCGTACACACTTTAAGTAAGGGCAAACTCCAGGGCTGGATGGCATACCAGTTGAGTTAAAACAAATGTCATTTTTAGCATGTTTGAACCACTCTTATGTAAATGGTAGATTATCAGTCACTCAACAAGGTCTGATTTCATTATTACTGAAACAGGATACAAGTGGGAGATACAAATCTAGTCAATTTAAAAATTGGAGGGCCCTACACTTCTGTTTTGGGATGCAAAAATTATAGAAAAATGTATAGTGCATAGAATTAAAAAGTTATTGTTGGACATTATTAATTCTAATCAGACAGGTTTTTACATGGACGATACATTGGAGATATCATAAGGCAAGTACTGGGAACAATAAACACCATGAAACATCTGGGAAACCAGGCCTGGTATTCATAGCTGACTTTGAAAAGGCTTTTGATAAAGTACGACTGGAGTTTATATATAAATTCCTTGAACATATCAATTTTGGAGAACCTCTAATAAAATGGGTTAAAATCATATATAGTAACC